>NC_058160.1:10975546-11055546 GCF_020080835.1 Cotesia glomerata
CTAATTTCAAATTAGCACCTGACAGATTTATACTTTTAACTGCAACATTAAAATTACACCACTTTCCTTTTTTTACTTTTCCTTGAGCACCAGCCCCTAGTATGTCCTGGAAAATTTTGAATGATTCTCTTTTAATTGGTTTAATTGAACCATTCATAGCATTTGGCAATATTTGAAGAGTGTTAGTCTGTAGCGTAGATTCACAGAATTTATTATTTTCACTCCACTTAAAGTTACTTGATATTAACTCAAGATTCTGTGATTTACATCTTACAATGCATTTATAAACAGAATCTTGGTCAATATCACTTATCTAATACTTTAATAAGCCTTGGCTGACAATTTTATCATCCTTGAACCAACTGAAAATTGGTTTACAGGAATCAGTACAGTTAGTTATTACTCCCACGCCATTTTTGTCTTCACATCTCCCATGAAATTCATTTACATCATACAATATATAATGGTTGTCATCATCAAGAATATCTACTGCTGGGAAATTAAAGTCTCGGGACAAATCATCATTGGATACTTTGTCATCCATTTGAATTTCAGCTATTTTATGACCAGCATCAATCGGATTAAATTCAGCAATTGGCATACAACCATATTCATCCAATTTATGGTTGTATAAATCATTTTTATGTAGATAACATATGCAATAATCACCAGTGTACTCGGATTGGTGGATCACTTCATAATTCATAAAAATAGTATTTTTTAAAGGTGCGGAATTTTTGTGAGAAACTGCTGTTGATCCTTTTAAATCTTTATTAGGCCGAGATAATTGAGGGTTAGCATTCTCGTGGTGAGAAGATTGGATAGTTTTAAGTTGTTCACATGTCTCAGCACATCCTTTTGGAGACGTTATTATATACAAAGTAAATAATCTCGATTTTTGCTCTTTTAGAAAAGTCCACAAGTCACAGGAAATACCCTTGCTGTCTCTAAAGCTGGTTAGTATAGTGCGATCAAAAAGACCAAGACGTACATCCGAATTTTGAAATGATACTTCGCTATTGCAAGAAAACTTCTCTATCACAATTTTTTTTTATATCACTAACTAAATATTTCTTGCCTACTTCTAAAGTTACTTCTCTGACTCCACCTATAGGTTTCTTCATTTGCTCATAACGATCTCCTCTTTTTACTAGCCATCCAAGTCGTACTCTTTTTAATGTAGGTTGTGCTGAGACTACAGTAGAACAATCAGCCCACTTGTTCTGTAATTAAAAAAAAAATAAAAAACACGTTAAATCTAATTAACGATAAAAATTACAAATAAACAATTAAACAAAAAAATATACACCTTCATTTTCGTCATGTGAGTTTTAGAAGAATTTACTCCTTGGCTAAGTTGGATTTTATTGATCATTTCATGGATTAGTTTTCTTTTCTTGCTTGAGATGGAACTTTTTAAATCTGAAAAAAAAAAAAAAAACATGAATAGTAATTATAACTTCTTAAAATAATTGTTGGAACTTATTATTATTTTATGAAACGCCAATAGAAGTGTAAATAATATCTTGTCCAACGTGTACATCATAATACTCAATTTTACGGTTAGTTAAAATTTCTTCCGATTCAATAGGCAAGCCACATTTTTGATTATTTGCAGAATAGGTTAACCCAGATGTTTGAGGGAAATATTGCTTCAATAGATAATTTTAAATTCCCATTGGAATTTATAAGTAATGAAAGCTCTTGATCATCAAATCGAACTTTAATAAATTCAGGATTCATAATGATATCAAATTAATTAAAATAATTAAAAGCCAAGCCAGTTCAGAACGAAAACGGAAGTAAGACAATTTTTTTTTCATACTCTAATTCAAACTCTGAGTTTCCATGTGGACTAAGCAAGTGGCGCTACCTTCATGAGAAAAAAATTACATACTATGTATGACAGCATAATAGGGAGAGAGTGTACTACCATTGCTGCACACATGTCACTACCGGGCTTCCGTATCTTTGTGACTGTAGAGTGTGATGTAGCAGCACATGCCGCCATCTACATAGGATATAAATTAGCGGTTTATTTAAATTCAAATCAGACAAATAATTGATTAATAATATAATTATAAGAATAATTATTTGTAGAAAAATAATAAGAATAATATTAAGAACATCGTAACAAAGAAAATAAAACATATGGAATACTTAAATATAGAATGGTCACTCGAGAGGAAAATAAAATATAATATCTCGAGAAAAGCGATAAAAAGGAGAAACTAAAATCTTAAATAACAAATACATCCTTGTTTCTTAGAGACTCTAGCAAAATACTACAATTTACGACTTTGAATAAAGGACTTTATTATCCTAGGCTAAACTAAATATTCCCTTTTTTATGGCTTTTCTTCTAACCAGGCAACGACTACGACGCCATGTGTTAAACACATGGTTAGTTTCACTTTTCCGAGAGAAAATTAAGCGAAGGCGTCACTTTTACTTTTGAGTCCCACTCTTGAAGAAATCGACCAATTAGAAATCATTCTTATAATAAATCCAACCCTAAAGCTAAAATCTCCCCTCTAAAATAAGTTATTAACTCGATGTAAAACTTAGGAAAATTAAGATATAGCAATAAGCAAGTAACTCCTATATATGAAACATCTTACAATATATCCCATATAACTCGCATATAAAATCTCATCATTCATAATACCGAATGCCAAATCCTCATCCTAACTAGTATAAATTAATAATAATATTAATTATTATTCACGAAAATCCGTAACAGGAATACTTTCGTATTCTTTAGCGAATTTTAAAGAGCCCGCCGATCTGAGCCGAATCTAACTATAATATTGAGACATCTACAGCAGTAAAAACTTACTAAACATCGGATCAGATCATAATGTGATATCATATCACGGTTTAGCTGAATTGCGACTGGCGCTGCCTCGCGAGCACTGACGATACCCCTTTTGATAGCGCTAAATTTAACATTAGATCTATTTATATTTATAAGAAAATTTTGGGAAAACCCCACAACCTAAGTCTAGAGTTTTAGCCATTAGTAAAAAAGGTTATTGTTAAAATGTATTTTTACTCTCTGAAAATTTATCACAATAGACTAGGAATAATAAGATAGTAAAGAGGATTAAGCCATAAATATATAAATTTACTACCTAACTGCTCTCGACCTAAGTAATTATAGAAATTAGAAAATATACTTTCATTTCTTAAGAAATATAAAATGTTGTATAAAAAAAAATGCGAGAAAATAGTCTGAGCCGACTAGTGACCCTCATTTATGACGAGTCTAGCTCAACCACTCAGTCCGGTAAATTCCCTGAGATGATGAAACTTCGGACAACTCTGCTAGCGAGCCCAGGTAGTTCAACAACGGTCGGAAAGGACGAGTACCTGAGTAGGAGTACAGCTAGGACCCGGTAGGAAAGGAGAGGGACCAATCAGCGTTGCCAAGGGGCCAGTACAGCGGAATACTCGGATGGTAGGGAGAGTCGCCCCCGCCACTTCTAGTGCTAGGAGTCGGATTTAGACATATTTGAGAAATATCAGAATATTATTCGAGCTCAGACCTATCACCTCGTTTCTAATTTTGTGTAAAGTCTTTTGAATACATATTTCAATTTAGTTAACTTAATTCCGTTCAAAAATTTATTTAATTTATATTCACATATTATCATCTTCCTCATCCTATAAATTCCCGTTGATAAAGTTGAGTATTTCAATATTCCCGGGCGAATCAAAGACCACGTCGGTAACTTTAAATTTAAATCAAGATTTCCATCGTTGTCCACCAGGAGAAGGACATAACAATAACAAGAGTGTGAGATAACACTCTACTGCTGTTGTTCATAAGTAGAAAGCTCGGTTATATCCGATGATTTCATAGGTGTCGTTGTTGATGTGTTACGCGGCGACTTTACTATAATTTTAACCTTCCGTTATTCGCGCTTTCTCTAGTATCTCACTCGTACTCATACCTATTCTATTAGGTTAAGGGCCAGTTTTTCAACCTTGGGTTTAAGTATTTTATCATTGTGAATATATTTATATATAATATAGATATATTCACAATGATAAAATACTTAAACCCGGAGTAGAAAAACTGGCCCTAAGTGGTGCTGGGCGGCAAATCCCTCTATAGCGCGAGTAACGAAGGGTTAATTATTGAATTTGATTTATAATAAACTAGCCGTTCCCTCCCGCTTTGCTGAGCAAATTGTAGAAGAAAGTTAGTTAATTAAAAGTGAAAAATCAGAGACTAAGCCACGATAAATAATGCTTTTTTTTTTTTTTTACTTTATAAGAACAATAATTTGGAGGACTTTTGATAATTCCTCTTCACTGCCGAAGAGGCCACAAACCACGTCGATCTACTTCAAGAACATCAAAATCGGTTGATTGGTCCGTGAGTTATCGTTGTCGAAAAAATTTGGAAAAAATGAATTTTTCAAATTTTTCCAAAATTTTCGGTCTGATGAATTTGTATTTAAAAGTAAATCATAGGATTTGAAAAACTGCGTCAAATGCTACCAACCGCGTGAAAATCGGTCTATTCATTCAATAGTAATTGTCGTTTGAAAATAAATTTTTTAAAAATTAATTCTTTAAAAAGAAAAGTATTTTATTAAACTTCTATCAGACTTTTGAGCTCGAAAAGCTCAAAATAACACACAAATTATATCTTTGAGCTCGAAGAGTTTAAAAACGTCATAAGTGCAATTTTAAGCGTTTAGGTATGGAATCAGCGGGAAGTTGCAGGGGTGGCCTTTAGGGTCAACTGTTTTCCTAATTTTTTTATAATGTTTAGGCAGCATTTACCCGCGCTACAACTAAATCAGTTAGTAACTGTCTGTCAGTCGCTCAGTAAGTTTTTCATTTAAAAACACCAATATCTAAAAGTTTTATATTACATTTTTTCAGTGCGAGTTTAATGTTCATTTTTGATAGTTTGCTGTAGAAAATTTTACAGCTCTCAATTCTAGAGATGAGCATAAAAAGTCGGGAAATACAAAGTTTACAATTTCAAAGAAAAATATAATTTTTATATGAAATGAGATAGTATTATATACTCTTGAATTATTATTTATTTTTGTATACTTATTTCTCTTTATGATTCTTACAGCTAATCAATCAACTAAATTATTTTATACTTCTCAATTTGAATAATCCGGCTGTAAAATTAATTAAGAACAACCATGTATTAAAATTGGAAGTATAAAAACTGCACAAAAAGATAAAAAATTTGTCATGGGTACTATTTTATTGTTTATTACGGTGTACTTACTTTTTTTTTTTTTTTTGTAACAATACTAATATAAAATTTGAACTTATTTGAGTGATTAGAAACTAAAAATTAAGGATATTTATTGGAAAAAAATAACAGTATACGGAAACTTCACTAATTTAATTTAATTTATGATAGAATTATCCGTTCATTTCTTTCATCTTTTTCTTTTTCGCTTTTATATCTGCAAGTGTCTGTTCAATACTCCTCTGATCTTTTTTATTTTCACAAGGAACTGAAAAGTAACATATGAATTATTAAATGAACAAATTCTATAATTTCCAAGCTTACACCTCACATGCTAGTTCAAATAAATAATGATATTCGGTATAGATTCAATTTTAACAAAAAGCCCGCAAAAAATCTAATAATGGTCAAAGAAAACGAATAAAAATTAAACAAACACAGGCCATCAAATAACTCAAATGGATTTTTCAATAAAATTAAATTTTTTGAAAAATAATTCGTAAGAAATAAATTACAAGAGAAAAAATTTTTAAAAAATCTTGAAAACATCGATAAAAGAGTTAACTTGACTTCAGAGAAAAAATGTTAAACAAAGAATACCATTTTGAAGACAAAGATTGTCTTGAATCTAGAGAAAAACATTTTTGAGCCAAGAAATATAACTAATAATAGTAATGAATAATAATGAGTAATTATTGTATTAAATACATCATTATTATTATCATTTTAAGCTGGAGGTGTCTAGAAAATAGAGTTACTTTAAATAAGAACTTACCACATCCATAACTACTATTGGCTTCAGTTTTTCTCGCAGCTTCTAAAGCAGCTTCTTCACCAATAATATGTTTATATTTATCTTTATAGTTAGTATTTGGAATAAAGTCAATTTTACGTTTCTTTGAATGGAAATTTTCTTGTTTTTCTTTTGCTTCTCTTTCTTTTTCTTCTTTTAATTTTTTAGCAATATCATCATTCCACTCTTCTCCGCGACGTAAAACATTTAATTGGTCCTCAGATGGAGCATATTCTTTTTTAAATAATCGAATATGTCTATCAATTCCCTCTTCTCCGAATGAGTGAGCCAAAATACTTGCAACTTCAGCTACATCGTAACTGAAATCAAAAGTTATAAAATTATTAATAATTTTCTTGGAACTAAATCATATCAAAGCATGACGAAACACCAAAAACTTGATCTTAAATGAGTCTCCAGAAAATATTAAAAAGCTGTAATGTATATTGTTAACAACGATCAAATAAATATTGCACAGAACTAAGGTACAGACTTCTGTCGACTATTGCCTAAAAATGAGCATATTGCTTTTGTTATGCTGCTGACTTTTTTAGATTTAATCATGTAGAAGAAGTTTTACTTTAAAAATAAAAAAAAAAAATTAATGCGATTAATTTAAAAAAATTATACGACGCATTCTTTCTAATAATTTAAAAGTAATTGATAATAGTACAAAAAAAACAGTGTTCATCTGCTGACAAACACTATACATACATAATACTACGATGCACTTGATCCATCGGAGGAAATGTATATTCTTTTTGATTTTCATCATTCAGAAATTCATTAACATCGTGTTCGATCTAAAAATATACAAGACGTTATAAAAATGCTCTACTATTTGATATAAATAGCAAATTGAAATATATAGGAGTAAAATTTTTTAAACCTTTTCACGAAAACTTTTAAGCCTTTCAGTTTCTATTTTCTGTTGTTTCCGATGTTCATCACGTTGTTCTGAAACGGATAATATTTCAATATTTGTAATAAAGTATTATGTTTACAAATAAAAAAATGTTACAAGGAATTTATAAAAGGTGCTAACTTTTAATCAAAGCTTTTTTTTCATTGCTAATAGTAGGTGGCTTATCCATCGAATCCAATATTGATCCTAATAAATCCATTTTCTAATAAGTTGCTGGCAAATATCACTCAAGTCACTTAAATAAAATACAAAAGTTATATTATTCATCCGATTTTGTATTATGATGATTGATGATTGCATTCATAATAATTATGACTGTGAACTTAGCCGACAACCGACAATCGAAAATTTTGACAATCGATATTTCAACGAGGAAATCGATTTTTTTAAATTAAAAAAATAGCAGTTGTTCTTTTTCTGAATACTTAAAAGTGCATTTATTTGTAAATGAAATATGATTTTTTTTTCGCGATGAAATTTTGAAAATAAAACTTTGACGAGTGCTCTAGTCAACACTTTTAGATAAAAAAATCTGAAATTGAGTACTAACCTTTTTTTTTAATTAATTTAGACCTGCATTCAATTATTTTTTTTTTGAAAAATCACTAGAACGTTGGGCAAGCAATAAAAATTAAAAAAAGAAAAAATTAGGAAGAATAAAAAAATGCAGGCCTTTATTACACCCAAATCTACAACTGCATTTTTTCAGAATTTAATTTTTTTTATTTTCTACCAAATTATCAATTTTTTTCTAAATAAAAGATTCTTTTTTTGGATATATATTTAGTTTACAAGCTCACTTTACTTAAACAATACATAAAATTCACTCAATTTTCGAAAAACTACACCTGCATTTTTATAAATTTAGGTTTTATTCATAAAAATTATATTTTAAACAAAAAAAGCTTTTTTTTGTCAATTCAATTCAATATTTATCTATATATATATATATATATATATATATATATATATATATATATGGGATTTCCACCTATGTATTGACTCATCACGATATTTCTGAAACCATCAGGGGTAGAGACTTCAAATGTAATAGGAATATTTCTTTCGCCGAGTAGAGGTCAGCCAGAACGGATTTTACGAAATTCCACTCACAAGAAGTGTTGCTCGGGCGTTAAAAATGCAAAATTTCCGTTTTTAAACTATATAGCTCCTAAAGGCTCCAAATTTGGTAGGAATTTTCTATGTGTGATGTAGAAGTGATCTAACAGAGGATTTTATGACAACTTATCCCCAACAAGGATTGCGGAGGTGCGTGCTAACAATTAAAAATTTCATTTTACAAGCTATAGCTACTACAAAGAATGAAAATCATTTCACTACGGAATTCATTAAATTCTATTTCTTATAAGGATTTTGGGGTTTCTCTTGAGGTTCTATCAAATTTTATGTCTATAAGAACTGTAGTTGACAATTGTAGTTTGACAATTTCACTAGTGAATCAGTAGATTTCCACTGATTTAACCAGTGGACATATAACAGCGCGAATGCGCGCAAATATTTTGTTCATTGATTTAATCAGTGGATTTCACTGATTCATGAGTGAAATTCTCATGCACTGGTTGGAATCAGTGAAATTCCACTGATTAATTTTAAGAGAGCCTTTGACAAATGAAAGATTCCTACTAAATTCGGAGTCTGTAGGAGCTATTGTAGGAATTTCACTGATTCCAACCAGTGCATGAGAATTTCACTCATAAATCAGTGAAATCCACTGATTAAATCAATGAACAAAATATTTGCGCGCATTCGCGCTGTTATATGTCCACTGGTTGAATCAGTGGAAATCTACTGATTTACTAGTGAAATTGTCAAACTACAATTGTCAACTACAGTTCTTATAGACATAAAATTTGATAGAACCTCAAGAGAAACCCCAAAATCCTTATAAGAAATAGAATTTAATGAATTCCGTAGTGAAATGATTTTCATTCTTTGTAGTAGCTATAGCTTGTAAAATGAAATTTTTAATTGTTAGCACGCACCTCCGCAATCCTTGTTGGGGATAAGTTGTCATAAAATCCTCTGTTAGATCACTTCTACATCACACATAGAAAATTCCTACCAAATTTGGAGCCTTTAGGAGCTATATAGTTTAAAAACGGAAATTTTGCATTTTTAACGCCCGAGCAACACTTCTTGTGAGTGGAATTTCGTAAAATCCGTTCTGGCTGACCTCTACTGGCGAAAAGAAATATTCCTATTACATTTGAAGTCTCTACCCCTGATGGTTTCAGAAATATCGTGATGAGTCAATACATAGGTGGAAATCCCATATATATATATAGTATATATATATATATATATATATATATATATATATATATATATATATATATATATATATATATATATATATATATATATATAGATAAATATTGAATTGAATTGACAAAAAAAAGCTTTTTTTGTTTAAAATATAATTTTTATGAATAAAACCTAAATTTATAAAAATGCAGGTGTAGTTTTTCGAAAATTGAGTGAATTTTATGTATTGTTTAAGTAAAGTGAGCTTGTAAACTAAATATATATCCAAAAAAAGAATCTTTTATTTAGAAAAAAATTGATAATTTGGTAGGAAATAAAAAAAAATAAATTCTGAAAAAATGCAGTTGTAGATTTGGGTGTAATAAAGGCCTGCATTTTTTTATTCTTCCTAATTTTTTCTTTTTTTAATTTTTATTGCTTGCCCAACGTTCTAGTGATTTTTCAAAAAAAAAATAATTGAATGCAGGTCTAAATTAATTAAAAAAAAAGGTTAGTACTCAATTTCAGATTTTTTTATCTAAAAGTGTTGACTAGAGCACTCGTCAAAGTTTTATTTTCAAAATTTCATCGCGAAAAAAAAATCATATTTCATTTACAAATAAATGCACTTTTAAGGAGGTCCTTTTGCCGCCAATGTAAAATAAAAAATTTAGATTATGAGTAAATTTAATTTTTTTCTAATAGTTAAGGTCCTTATTTATCTTATAGTGAGGTTTAAATTATACTTTACCGGACAAATTTTTGAAAAAATAAAATTTTTAAATGTTAGTATTTGTTTAGAGTCTTACGAGAAAATCAGACGTTTGCAGTATTTCTCGAATTATACTATCAGTCATGAATTAGATGAAGTAAAAAAAAAATAAAAATCAGATTTTCGAAATATTCAGGTTTCTTTTTTTGCAATAAAATATATCAGTTACCGAGATATTTATTGAGAAATTAATATTTAAAAATCACAAAAAATTCTCAAGTTACCTACAATAAAATGGAGTCAAAAGATTTGGCAACGTTGCGTAGCGCGCGAGCTTCAGACCATTCAATAAATTCAAACTAAACTTTAACGCGCTTATGTTTTTCATGCATACTTATTAGTTAATTTATTGTTAACAAATTTTCATAATTCATAATTGAAAAATAAAACAATAATTAAAAAATACTAGCATTCCTGCCATGAGACATTAGAATGTTATGGTTTTGTGACTAAACATTTTTAATTAATTTATTTATTTACACTGACTGCAAAAAGTTAAACACGGTTAAGGTTATATTGTGCAAATAAAAATGTAAACAACCGAAATAAAGCGTTGCCAAATCACGGACAGGTTACTAACAGCTGATTTACAACAGTCAAATTAATTTTTATATTTAACTATTTTTTTTTTTTATTTTCAAAATTTCAACGATTAATGCCAGATATACTATTTATTTTTTAATTTTAGGAATTTTTATGGGTTTTGTATTTTAATTTATTGAAAATTTACTACTACAGTTGTTATGACTCAACTGGAGCGAAAGGACTTCCTTAAGTATTCAGAAAAAGAACAACTGCTATTTTTTTAATTTAAAAAAATCGATTTCCTCGTTGAAATATCGATCGTCAAAATTTTCGATTGTCGGTTGTCGGCTAAGTTCACAGTCATTAATAATTACGCACAAAGATAAATAGGTTATATTTATTTAATAGCTTTTATATTTATAATATTTATATGTACTGTACTCCTACGATCAAAACGTAGTATAGTAGTGTTGCCAGAAAAATTTTATTTAATGAAAACCACCGATGAGCAGCATTGGAGTGGCCTAAAGGCCTAAAGCGTCATGTAAAGGGTTGGCTTACTACCACTACAATAATTCGCAAAGATTTATGAATTAGTTAAATGTATTTTAGCAAATAATAATTATATAATTAGATAACAATTAGTTATAATAAAATGCTCTTTGGAAATGCTTCAGCTGTAGCGTCAGTTATACATATATAATAATAATAATTTACATAGTTCCAGTATGATATTAAAGTTAGCTGTCACTTGACTATTTTTTAATATTATTTAACAAAAAAATTTGTTCCGAAAATTTTTTTTTTAAAAACTGCATTTTTAATTTATTAAATTTTCTAAATGTCAATTTTTTTTTCTCAATTTTTTATCGAGTAATTTATTTATTAGAAAAATTCTTAAAATTATTAAATATCTGCTAAATTAATTTTCATAGTTCTAGTCAGGTACGTTGGCGCCAGTCAGTTTGATGCCGGTGTTGGCCGATGATGGCGTCGAGGCGCTCAGACCGCCACAGTCATTCCCTGTGCTCGCCCAAGCACGACTCTCTTGTAAGTTAACAGAGTTACTGTAGACCTTTAAAATGGCCACAAGAAACTGTGTCATTGTCATCGGTTGTTAATTTCTGAACAAAATCTCATTATTATATGTAAAGTATTAATTTATTTATAATTTTTTACTTTATAGTACGTAATTTCTGTCTTTTCCGTGATTATATAATCCCTCGATAATGACGGCCTTTCCGGGATCAATTGCGTTTGACGAGTACGGGCGACCATTCATTATTCTGCGGGATCAAGAGAATCAGAAACGACTCACCGGCAGCGATGCGATCAAGGTACGCTCATTTTTTTTAATTTTTACAATTAATTAATTAAATATATATATATATATATATATATATATTTATAAAACTAAAGTGTCTCAAATTAAACAGATTTATTTATTACTTATTAAAAAATAATAAACTTATATTTATTTCAATTATTTATATTTTATTTCTTTAACAGAAAATTTATCGCCACGTGATGTTCAATGGCGTTGCATTTTATCTTAATAAATTTATTTTCCATTAAAAATAAACTTACAATTACTTTATTTTTTTCAATTATAATTAATTATAAATTATTTCTGTTATTTTTTTGAAATATTTATTTATAAAAATGGAAAAGTTGTGAAATAACTAAGTGGGGGGTGTGCCATGGATTTGTGACCATAAATGGTCACAAGATGTCTGACTGAAACCTCGAGAACTTTTTTTTACTTCAAACTTTAATTTTTATTTTTATTTATATTTTTTAATAAAATAATAAATTATTAAATAACAATTTTTTTAATTTTAGTCTCACATTACCGCGGCGAGAAATGTCGCCAACATCCTCAAGACATCCTTGGGCCCCAGAGGCCTGGACAAGTTGATGGTCAGCCCGGACGGTGACGTAACAGTCACTAATGACGGAGCAACGATCCTCAAGAACATGGACGTAGACCACGAAATTGCCAAGTTGATGGTCCAGCTGTCGCAGTCCCAGGATGACGAGATCGGTGATGGCACTACGGGAGTCGTGGTTCTCGCGGGAGCTCTTTTGGAGCAAGCAGAGAGCCTTCTGGACAAAGGGATTCACCCCATTCGCATTGCAGACGGTTTCGAACTGGCTGCTCAGTACGCGGCCCAGCATCTCAGCAACATCTCCGAAGAGTTTCCAGTCAATCCCAATGACTTGGAACCTTTGATCAGAACTGCTATGACTACTCTTGGTTCTAAAATGTAAACTAAAAATTTTTTCTTTTATTTAACATTTTAATAATTAAATTTTTTTTAGCATCAACAAATGTCACCGACAAATGGCCCAAATTGCAGTTGATGCTGTTATGGCTGTTGCTGATTTGGAGAAACGCGATGTTAACTTTGAGTTGATTAAACTCGAAGGTAAAGTTGGTGGGAGGTTGGAAGACACTATGTTGGTACGCGGTGTCGTTGTTGATAAAGATTTCAGTCATCCACAAATGCCTAAGGTAATTTAATATACTTTAAAATTATCAAGAATTTTAATTTAAAAAAAATTATTTTATTTTTAATATTAAATATTTTATTAATGATTTTTTAGTTATAAAAAATCTTATATAATATTAACAATTACTAGCAACCTTGCAGTCACTATGTGATTGTCGTGACTTGTGAATTATAAATAAATAAAATTTTGCTTTATTAAATAATGATTTTTGTTAAATTGCACTGGACTTTCTTAAATATTGACGTTTTTAAAGATATAAGCTCATCCCGATGTTACACTCGTCAAGAGCTTTCATTTGAGTACCCACATGCATTTTGATATATTTTTCATATGTACATATATATAAATATATAAAATATATGAAAAATTGATGTGGGTACTCAAATCAAAAGTCTCGATGAGTGTAATGTCGGGGTGAGCTTATATCTTTATAAATGTCAATAGTTTGCAAGATACAAAGTCATTTCTAATTATATATTTAGAGAATAAAGCATTTTCGAATGCAGCCTAAATACTTATTAAAAATTGACTATCGGTGAAAATGAAATGAAAACTTGAAAAGGCACAAATTCAAGTCAAGACCTTGATTGCAATGATACTAAATTCTACTTACAAAATCGATTTTATCATATAACTATTTTGGAAACAAAATTTCTCTTATTCTCTTAATAATATGGATTATTATAAAAAAAAATAATTTAGCAAGGAGAATTCCAGGTATATTTTTAAATATATGTCCTGTTCAGACACCTTGCAAAATAAACGCAGTATTATTTTATTTTTTATTATTTATATTATTATAAACAATAAACTAATAAAACTGCTACATTTAATTTTTTACTTTACATAAAGACTTATTATCTAAAAAAAATTTTTTTATTTCAGAAATTGAAAGACGTAAAATTAGCGATCTTAACTTGCCCATTCGAGCCACCAAAGCCCAAGACCAAGCATAAGTTGGACGTAACCTCAGTAGAGGACTACAAAAAACTCCGCGAGTACGAGCGTGAGAAGTTTACCAGTATGGTAGACCAAGTAAAGGCTGCTGGAGCAACCCTGGCTATTTGTCAGTGGGGCTTCGACGATGAAGCTAACCATCTCTTGCTGCAAAAGCAATTGCCAGCCGTAAGATGGGTCGGTGGTCCCGAGATCGAGGTAATTACAAGTACTTATCATAAATTTATTTAAAATCTAAGGACTTATTTACCCAATGATGACAAAGCGCCTTAGAGGAAGGCGATGGTCGGCATTAGAGTTAAATGACTTATATAAATTGTAAGTAATCTCCTTGTGGACTCGCGTCCGTTCGTCGTACGCTTACTTTGTAATTAAGTTTGCTAACTTTAATACTGATACATTGCAGGGCTCCTATGATTCAAAGATTATGAGATCTGAGGGTTTTAAACAATTAAAAATTAATTAATTACTTGTTTAGTTATCAAAAAATTATTTAAAGAAAATTTGTTTGAGTTGTAGTTGATTGCAATTGCTACTGGAGGCAGAATTGTTCCAAGATTCGAGGAGTTAACTCCAGACAAGCTTGGTTACGCTGGAAGTGTTCGTGAACTTACTTTTGGTACCACCAAGGACCGCATGTTGGTAATCGAAGAGTGCAAAAACTCTCGGGCAGTTACTATATTTATTCGCGGTGGAAATAAAATGGTAAAAAATTGTATTTTAAAATTATTTTTAATAATAAATAATAAAAACTAGTCACATTGCTCTGTACTTTCTTAAATATTGACGTTTTTAAAAATATAAGATCATCCTGATGATACACTCATCAAGAGCTTTCATTTGAGTACCCCCATGCATTTTGATATATTTTTCATATGAACATATATATAAATGAACATATATAAATCATATGAACATATATAAAAAAATATATAGAATATATGAAAAATTGATGTGGGTACTCAAATGAAAGGTCTCGATGAGTGTAATGTCGGGATGAGCTTATGTCTTAAAAAATGTCAATAGTTCACAAAATACAAGGTCATTTCTTAATTACGTTAAATTGCACTGTAATTTCTTAACTATTGACGTTTTTAAAAATATAAGCTCATCACGATGATACAGTGATCAAGAGCTTTCATTTTATTACCTACATGCACTGATATATTTTTCATATATTCACATATATATAATATATAAAAATATATGAAAAATTGATGTAGGTACTCAAATAAAAGGTTTCGATGAGTGTAACATCGGGATGAGTTTATATCATTAAAAATGTCAATATTTCACAAGATAAAAGGTCGTTTTTTGATTACGTATTTTTTTTTTTTGACAGATTATCGAAGAAGCTAAACGTTCATTGCACGACGCACTTTGCGCAGTACGTAACTTGATAACCGACGAGAGAATCGTCTACGGAGGCGGAGCTTCGGAAATTTCATGTGCTCTGGCCTGTGCTGCTCAAGCTGACAGCATCAGCACTCTGGAGCAGTACGCTTTCCGAGCTTTCTCTGATGCTCTTGAAGCTATCCCGATGGCGTTGGCCGACAACTCCGGTCTGGCTGCCGTTGACGCTCTCGCTGAAGCAAAAGCTTCTCAGTTGGCTCAGAAAAATCCGGCTCTCGGTATTGACTGCATGAATGTGGGAACTTTGGACATGAAATCGCAGAATGTTATCGAATCACTCAAGAGCAAAACTCAACAAATTTTATTGGCAACTCAGTTGGTTAAAATGATTTTGAAAATAGACGATGTACGTTCTCCAGCCGATCGCTAATTTTTTAATTATTAACAAATCGTTCTTATTAATATTTTTTACATTAATGTTAAACATTGATTCTTTAAATGCTAAATAATAAATCACGTTCATTTTAATAAAAATATTTGTCACTACGCTTAAACATTAACGTTTATACTACAATTAAAATTACAAAGAGTAATTAACAAATCAAATAAAATTGTAATAAAAATTTAAATGGCTTGTCTTTTATTCAGCTAGTGCGTACAACAAAAAATTTTTTTTATCGATCACAGATCGACTTTTCCAGGAAAAAATATTTATTCATTTTTAACTATGTAATAATTATTTTTTTTTTTTTAATTATTATGGAATGGCACACATTCATTTTTATCATACATTTTTTTAACAAAAAAAAGAATACATTTTTAGATAATGACTCTTCATAACTCTTTTAAATCATTTTCAGTTAAATTCATCAATTTATAACAATATATAAGTAACATTGCAAAATCTTTTTTATTGTACAACAAATTACGGCAATTCAAACGTCCCTTCTAATTATTGCGTAGCTAAAAAATAATTATATCTATTTATCATAATTATATATTATATTTATAAATTCAGTCGTCGTCATTGATTTGTAACGGTTGGCAATGATTCGAGTAAAATAAAAAATTCTCAATTTGGACATCTCTCACTAAAAATTTCAATTAATAATACGTTGGGAAAATAAAAAAAATAACCAATATCAAATAACTATAGCTAAATATAAAGAAATTTACTAAAATATTAGATCATATCATTATACAAAATTAAAATTTAAAAGGCCTAAAATTAGAAAATAGACCATTAAGGGCCAGTTTTTCAACAGCGGGTTTAAGTATTTAATCATTGTGAATATATATATATATATATATATATATATATATATATATATATATATATATATATATATATATATATATCATTGTGAATTTATCTATATATCTCTATTATATATAGATATATTCACAATGATAAAATACTTAAACCCGGGGTTGAAAAACTGGTCCTAAAGCAATTAAAATTTTTTAAAAATGGAAATATAAACAGAAGAAAAAAAGGAAATTAAAAAATAATGACAAACCTCAATTCAGACAATTCGAATAAAAGATATCAAGGTTATTTGACATATACACAAATGAACAACTCTGAATATAGAAAAGCTTTACAAATGAACATCTCTAATTATGGACAAGAAAATTCGGAAATCTCTCAATATGGGCATCTCTCATTAAATAAAATAAAAAAAAAAAAAAAAATACAATATTTATAAATTAAAAAATAATTAATAGTTCAAAAAAACATACTTTAACATAAAACCAAACTAAAAAGTAAGAATAAATTTTTTGAATAATTCAAAATTAAGTTAAAGTGATTAAAAAAAAAAAAAAAATCATTTTTATGTAAATAAGTGTGGGGATCAGAGAAAAAAATTTATTCAAGGGTAATATACTCTGCACCAAGACATCTTCTTCGGAGAACTTTTTTGAAAAATTAATTAAGGTAAAAGCCCCAATAGATGATCACGTACCAGTATATGATCACTCCATGTATTTGTATATCTATATTCACAAATATAGGTATACAAATACATGGAGTGATTATATACTGGTACATGATCATATATTGGGGCTTTTACCTTATAGGTAATGTACGATTCTTTAATTTTTAGGTAGATTTTTGAGGGGTTGGTGCCGATTGAGTATCAGCACCGGCACGTGCCAGAGTCACGGCTAATTGCGCGGTTGTAATTACCATTACGCCGGTACACGATGATCCGTTTTGATGATACGCTGAATTTGATGATTGAGACTAATCGCCCCCCATCTCGTCGTCGCTCAAATTGTCCAGGTCATAGGATTACGCGGTTGAAGCAGCGTTCATCGCTGATGACTAGAGTCAATGATGAGTGTTATTTATATCAAACTTTTCTTTCTTGACTACTAACGTGATACTATAATAAAATTCATAAAGATCAGTTCAATAGATAGATTTCTAAAAAATCTACCTAAAAATGAAAAAATCGTACATTACCTATGATTAATAAAAATTAATTTTTCAGGAAAGTTCTCCGAAGAAGATATCTTGGTGCAGAGTATATTACCCTTGAATAATTGTTTTTATCTGATCCCCACACTTATTTACATAAAAATAATTTTTTTTTTTTTAATCACTTTAACTTAATTTTAAATTTTCCGAAAAATTTATTCTTACTTTTTAGTTTGGTTTTATGTTAAAGCATATTTTTTTGAACTATTACTTATTTTTTAATTTTTTAATTTATAAATATTGTATTTTTTTTTTTTTATTTTCTTTAATGAGAGATGTCCATATTGAGAGATTTTCGAATTTTCTTGTCCATAATTAGAGATGTTCATTTGTAAAGCTTTTCTATATTCAGAGTTGTTCATTTTTGTATATGTCAAATAACCTTGATGTCTTTTATTCGAACTGTCTGAATTAGGTTTGTCATTATTTTTTAATTTCCTTTGTTTCTTCTGTTTATATTTCCATTTTTAAAAAATTTTAATTGCTTTAATGGACTATTTTCTAATTTTAGACCTTTTCAATTTTAATTTTATATAATGATATGATCTAATATTTTAGTAAATGTCTTTATATTTAGCTATAGTTATTTGATATTGTTTATTTTTTTTATTTTCCAAACATATTATTAATTGAAATTTTTAGTGAGAGATGTCCAAATTGAGAATTTTTTATTTTACTCGAATCATTGCCAACCGTTACAAATCAATGACGACGACTGTATATATATCTCTATAAATAAATGGAATGTGCTTTAAGTACATTATCTTTTTTAGAATTGCCCTCTCTATCTCTACTTCAATCACATTTTTATCACTCATTAATTAAATTATTTAAATTAATGACAAGTTGTAATAATTAATTGATAGAATAACAAGTGATTTTGAAATAAATATTAAGTACAATCAATAGTAAAAGTAAAAAATAAAATAAAATTGTACAAAATGTGCAATTAATTGCACAATTTAAATTAATTCTATTTATATAAATAATTTACCTATATCATTAAAATAATTTAAATTTTCTTGAGCATAGGTAAATTAAGCGCCGGTGGTATATCGATGTCCTCCAATCTTATATTCGAGGGATTAAATGGAAATCTTATTGGAAATGAAAACTTTAGGTCCATTAAAAGCTGAAAAAATGAAATAAAATTATAAAAAATATTTTTCTACAATTAAATCAAGCGTAGTGAATAAAAAAATGGTAATCGGAAAAAATAGACCCAGAAAAAATTTTAAAGTTATGAAAAATTCATAACAATAATAATTTAATAAATTTATAATTTTTATTTTATAATAATTTTAATGAAATAATATGAATTTTTCATAACTTTAAAATTTTTTCCGATTACCAAATCAAGCAATGGAAATTAAGTTAGCCGAGAAATGATTACAAAAAAATAAAAAAAAAATTTCACTTGTAAAAAACTTTAAAAACTGTAAGTGCAATTTTTAAAAAATATTTTTTTGTTCTAATTTAATTATTAAAAAAAAAATCAAAAAATTAAAATCGTCGGCTAACTTTAGTATTATAATCAAGCATAATAAATAAAAAAATACCTGTTCGTTGTTTTCTTGTCTCTGTTTCAATTTTTCTTGTACATTTTGAATAAAAGTAACCGGAACTCTGGTCTCATACTCGTCAGCTGGAGTGTAAAGATGTAAAATTTTGATAATCTGATTAGATGTTAATTTATTGCACATTTCACACACTGCATTGACATCTTCATCAGTCTTGCGAGCTTGGAGCAGCTGCGCAGCTTGGATGATCGGCTGCAAAGATTCAATCGCCGGGACTAGCTGCTCATCGCGAGCCCACTGTTCAATGTGACTGAGATTGTACCTAATTTGCATCCCCTTGGTCCAGTGGCACAACTCGTTCCTCAGCAGTAAATTATTCAACGCGCTAGCACACATAAAGTAAAACAACTGCTTGAATATTTGAACAAAAACATCTTTATCTACGCCGTGGTACTGCATAGTTTTGTGAATCAAACCCAATTCGTCCAACAATTTATTTAATTTCTGCTGCGTCGATTCTGGCTCCTCGCCAACTGAAGAAGACCGTGGCCGACCCGACTTGTTAGAGTTCAGCCCGGTTATCGCTTCGTGCTCTAACAGAGCTGGAACTGTCAGCGCTTGAATCCGCTCTTTCAAGATGGTCATCACGTGGCCAAATATCCAGACTCCGACGTTGCTCAGAACTGATCTGTACTCACTGAGATCGAAGTTTCTGAGACACTGCTCGTTCTGTCGGGCCGTGTTTTCCATTTGGAAAGGCTTGTCTCCGGAGTACTGCTTCAAGTTATGCAGAATTCTCAGAGTGTTCGACAGCCAGAGGACTGTTGAATCAAAGTCGTCACGTTTTTTAATCACTCGTTTCACCGCGTTCAGGTAACCCGTTAGCAGTGATGTTACTTTATCGTCGTCATTTATGCAGTCGGTATGACGGATGCACATAAATAATATGTAAGCTGGTAATCCAGGTAATAAAGTTACTGCTACTTTTGGTTTTAATTCTGTAAAATAAAAAATTAAAAAATTAATTTTAAATATTAAAATATACATATGTTAACATTTTTAAATTTACGTTTAAAAATTTTTTTAATTTAACATTAAAAAAAAATTAATAATACAATATAAAATTAAAAAAAAAAAAAAAAAATAAATTAGACAATATAAATTTTTTTTTTTAAATAAGATTTTTTTTGTTAATATTTTATGTAAAATAAAACATTTATTTTTTACTCTTGTAATTGATAAATTAAAAAAAAAAAATTAGTATAATTACCTATGACAAGATTACGAATGATAGAAGTAATATCTTCCTTCCGGAACTCAAACATCCCCTCGTAATCTCGTTCTTTCTTCCTAATTGCTGGCATTACTGTCCCATTTGATTGCTGACTTGTTATCATTGATTGATTAGGCGCCGGATCTACTGTATCTGGTACTAAAAAAAAAAATAAAAGTTAATAAACATCAGCAGTGAAGAAAAATTTTATTCTCCAACAAATGAACGGCTGAGACGATTAACGATTTATGAATAATCATAATAGTAATATTCTGAGACTTGGCGATGACGAATGGCGATGGACATGATTTTTCTTACTGACTCACCCGGAGCGGTAATCATAAAAGCGCGAGGTTTCGGTGGTTCTGGTAATTGTTTCGGTTCACTATCCTCGCCTTTGTAAGCGTTAATTTTTACAAAATGTTATTTACCAATCACATTAATTCTTCTTCATCATATAAAATATTTTTACTAATATAAAATACTATCTAGGTAAAAATATTAAAAAAAAACTTACATCCAGCATCACGGAGGCGTTTTGCGAATATCCTACATCGCTTTTTGAGCTTCTGGCACTCTTCGGCTACTTTGTCGTATTTTTCTTGCAAATCCTGGACAAATGAAATAAATTATAAAATAAAATAAAATACTACCCCAATTACTCATCTATAAATTTTTAAAAATACTTACCAAATATTCCGACGTAATTTTAACAATTTCATGTTGCATAAAAGCTTCAGTTTGAGTTTTAGGAGTGTTGCTCAAATTAACACTCAGCAATTTCTGTAGTTTCTGCATTTCTTCTTGCAACCGATCAATTTCATTCCTCCACTCATTTCGTTGTTCTCTCCAGCCCTTTTCTTTAGTCTGAAGTTCATCCTCCAATTGCCTGAAAAAATTCCAATCAATAATAAATAAAACCAATCTCTACCCCCAATCCACTCAATAATTACCGATTAATTTTCTTCTGAGCTTCAAAAGCAAGTGCCAGCTCTCCATCCTCATTAATAATATCAACATCCCTTCCATAATTAGACCCGAGACTCTTCATCCTCTTGGTATTATCAGCAAGGACACTGTGTAGCTGAATGCATTCTTCCCTGCGACGCTCCAGCTCTTCTTGTAGCGCGTCAAACTGGCTGGTGAGTTCCTTCTGGGCTGAATTGACATCACCATCAACGACAGCTTTCCTCAAAGTGCCGAGATCTTTCTTGAGCTGGGCATTCTCCATCTCCAATTCCTCCAACTTGAAGGTATCCTGAGTCCTGAGAACATCTTCCCCACTGTCACGCTCCAAGTCCTCCATGGTCCTGACCAGTCGGCCATAAGAGCTCTCGACGTCCTTGAGCTTCTGCTGGAGCTTCAATACCAGCCCAATGTCAACTGGAGCAGCCACCAGACCGCCATTGCCATTCTCAACCGGCTTGATTGGCTGAGCTTCACCATCAGGTGGGCTTTCAGAGCGTCTCTGGTGCCAGTCGATGGTCTCTACCCTCGAGTAAGCCGTCGAAGACACGGTAGACCTGACCGAGCCGTAGCCAAAGTCAATATTTTCCTCCGGAACATCAGTCGAGGCAGCCTGACCGACACTGCCGCTGGAAGCGTTGCTGAGGGACCTAGAGTGACCTTCTCCAGGAGCGTGCAACGCCAGCTTGCGCTCCAGGACTTCAACATGTTCTTCCAAGTCCTGGTAGTCTTTCAGCAGCCTCTGGTAGGCTCCGCGGTCTTGATCGTGATCCATAAGCAGCAGATCTTTTTCCTGCTCCAACCGATGTTTGAGATTCTCCTCAGCTCCACGTTGATCAATCTTGAGCTTCTCGCTGGCTACCACCAACTCTCTCTTCAACCTCTCGGTCTCTTCACTCAGCCGCTTGTTCTCGTCTTCCTTCTCCTTGATCAGCTTCTCGCGCTCCAACAAAAGATCCATTTTTTCATCTTGCTCGCGCTTGACCGTCTCTGCCATCAGCTCCAACTCACGATCCTTCTCGATGAGTACACCCACAAGTTTCTTGTTCTCCAACTCGACAGCCTTCATAGCCTCCAGCTTAACCTTTAAATCCATGACCTCGGTCTGAACCACACGCAAAGCCTGGTTCTCTTTCAAAATCTCGTTTATTCTGTGCTGCATCGATATGATCTTCTTCTCCAGGCCCTTGTTCAGAGTCTTTACATGTTCGACGCTCTTGGCTTCGGCCTTGAGTCTTCTGAAGACTTTCCGAGCCAAGTACTTGCGCACACAGCACTGTACAATAATAATATTATTAATTTTATGCTTGACTGCAGCACGAACTAGATACCCACGGGCAAACCTCTGGATCGTCGTCGCAGCTGCGTTGTCCTTCATAATCGCGTACTTCTTTCGCGCAAGTAATCCACGCGCATACCTTTGGAGGCTAATTATCGTCCGTCTGATTCTGAGGTACCTTGTACGAGCGACCCACCCACGAATTCTAGTTTGTATTTTCACCGCAGCGCGCTCACGTCTAATTCTCTGGGCCTTAACACGTGCCAAGTATCCTCTGGCGTGTCGCTGCAGTCCCATCACAGCTTTTCTAATCTCCTGGTAGCGTCTACGCATTATAAAACCTCTGACACGCTTCTGTATCATCCTGCAGGCGTCTCTTTGCTTCTCACTTCTCAGTTTTTCCAAGTAAGCGACCTGTCCGGCTCTGAAAAGTACTTTAGTCTTACCGAATTTAAATTTATCCTCGTCTTTTATATAATACTTCAAAATACGCCGACATGTTTCCTTTAAATCTTCTCTCAGGATTTCTTTGAACGGACACAGGCATCTGTAACGCGAGAAAAAGTCTGAATAGGTCCTCTGGCTGGGAAAACCCGCTGCTGAAATTCTAATTGTTTCCAAAACTCCGCAAGCTCGTAATTGTTGTATCGCACGCTGCGCATCATACTCGAAGGACTCTTTGGAATCATTGGGCTTGATACAACGAACATAGTGAGGAGTCGTTGCGTTGAGCGTCGACATCAGCATGTTCAACGAGTCTCGGAACTGCGAGCCGACTGTTTTTTTGTTTTGCTTAGGCGTGGCGTTTGCTAAAGGCTTTTGGGCGGATATTTTTATTTTAGACTGACCACTGGGGACTGACAATTTTGGAGGGTCATCATTAAACAGCTGTTTCAGCAGTTTATTGTCGCTTGAACGTAACACGTCGATCTGTTCTTCCATAACAGTGTCACGGTTTTTGTCTAAAAAGCCAATCGTCGAATACTCGACCAGGTCTGCGAAGTGATGGATCAGAAATGCATTGGTCCCGAAACGTGGTCGCTCAAAGTGCTTAGATTTAACGCATTTAGAGTAAAGTTTCTCGGCCCAGGAGTCATCAGAGCCTCGTGGCATGCGACACTCTTCATCTAGCAAGTCCAAAATACCCAGCTTGGTTTCTATTAGATCTATACACGGCTGATTGTCGTAAAAATCTATAAAGGTCCATTCAATTTCTTCCTTCAAGTACTCCTCTTGTTCAAGTTTGAACACATGCTGGTTAAATTGCTGCTGAAGCTTCTCATTGGCGTAGTTTATGCAGAACTGCTCGAAGGAATTTATTTCAAAAGTTTCAAACCCGTAAATATCCAGCACGCCGATGAAAGACAAAGCCTTTACTTTGCTACGCAGCGACTCATTTATCCCATGGACAATAAAGTTGAACAACTCGGCGTAGATGTGTTTGGCTAAAGCGTCCCGAGCTCCGATTGCCTGCTCGACGTTCATAGGCTTCAGGATTACGTCTCTCATTGACACGATCTTGCGATGACAAAGCCATTTGCGCATCGCGGAGGGGTCTATGCCCATCAGCTGGGCCAGAATGTTTAGGTGTCTGTCTCCAGAGGCTATCATGCAGGCTTCACTGTCCCCACCTTCAGACGCACGGGAATCCTGGATTATTTCGACGTTTCCTAGATGTAAAATAGCGGCTAGAATTTTGAATACATCTTCTTGCTGCTTGGACTCGAACCCTAGACGGGTCATTGCTGATAAAGTGTCTTGGAAAGTGCGCGAATCGTCCAAGTTGTCGATTGTAAAGCAGTTACCCTGATTTAGGTAGTGGAAACTGCTTCCTTTGTCCAATTGTAAATTCTTCAGCCTCGCTGAGACGTCTGAAGGACTGGCTTGGGGAGGAGACGTCGCTGCGGCGCACAGTTGGTAGAATATGTGGTAATTACGTTCTTGGTGTGCTTGGAAAACAACACGTGACTTTTCTAACAAGTACGTACGGATGCTTGCGCCTGTAATGTGATAATTTTTGTTAAATTGTATCTCTATAAATTTTCCAAACCTGGAGGAGTTGTCGTTTCTCGTGGTCTTGGCGTTGCCAAATGCTTCCATCAGCGGCGAGGACGCGAGGACTTTCTTCTCAATTTGCGTCTCGGTAGACGAGCCACCCACCGTTGCAAAGTAACGCATGGCATATTTAGCAGACACCGTTTTACCAGCTCCTGACTCTCCGGAGACGATGATTGATTGGTCGTGGAGCTCGCGCTCCAATTTGGTGTACGCTTCTTCGGCCACTGCGAAGATATGGGGTTCGAGGTCTCCCATCGCTTGACCGCGGTACGCCCAAATTGTGTCATTGCCGTAAATTGGAAGCTCGTCGTAGGGGTTAAAAGCCACGAGGACAATCCCGCAGTAGGTGTAGATACATCGACGCTGGAAACGGACTTGTAAGTTATAGAGGACTGCTGGCTCATGGAGAAAAGAAAGTGATGTCAGATTGTTTTCCCCTATCAGTATATCTGGGTTCCGAAGTGGTGGAAGTTCCTTGTCGGTTTTAACTTCTACTACACGTTGCTCTCGAGTGTCATCTACTTGCAATTTTATGCTTGTGTCGGTCAATTTGTAGTCGTCTAGTAGTATTGCACCTTCCCATATTTTTTCTGGATGCTGAACCCATACTTTGGCGCCCTGAAATAAATTTATTAATCTATATTATGACTTGGATTTGTGCCTTTTCAAGGTTTTATATCATTTTCACCGATAGTCAATTTATTATGAAAAGTATTTAGGCTGCATTCGAAAATACTCTATCTCTAGATACATAATTAAGAAATGACCTTGTATATTTTGTGCTTATTGTGAACTATTGACATTTTTAAAGACATAAGCTCACCCCGACATTACACTCATGAAGACCTTTCATTTGAGTACCCATATCAATTTTTCATATATTTATATATATTATATATTATATAATATATATATACGTATAATATATGAAAAATATATCAAAATGCATGCGGGTACTCAAATGAAAGCTCTTGACGAGTGTAACATCGGGATGAGCTTATATCTTTAAAAACGTCAATATTTAAGAAAGTACAGTGCAATTTAACAAAAGTCATTATTTAATAAAGCAAAATTTTATGTATTTATAGTTCACAAGTCACGGCAGTCACACAGTGATAGCAAGGTTGCTAATTTTTGTTATTATTTAAAATTATTATTTTAAAAAATTGGATAAAATAAATAGAAAAAAAAAAACTTTCATTTTTCTATCAACTTGACCTATGTCTAACGGATTTACAATAAAGTCACGAGTCGAGCCTCAGAGTCTCCCGGTAACGGTATAACACCACTAAACAAAGAGAAAAATAAGAAGAGAGAGAGTTTTTAAATGAAAAGTATCATCTTGTTCCGCATTCGTCAGCAAGAATTTCAGGGCAGACGGTGGGAATTCCAAATAAAAAACAACAACCCAACCATCTTTACAATATCTCATTTTTTCCTTTATTATACACGATTTGTTTTCATTTTCCGCTCTAGTCACCACAGTCTCTGGTATCACCATTCATTATTCAAGTTAATTCAATTAATTAGGAAACAAACTATTTTATGGTCTGCTGATAATTACATATTACTCGTTAAGTTATTATTTACGATACGGCCACTTAGATCTTCTTTAACCTATGAAATATCAACGTTCAAGTTTAGATTTTACATCTATCTCCATGTTGCGACTTTTGTAAGATTTCATTTCATGTATATTTCATTTTCACATTACGCAATACTCTTACGTTACAATAATTGTCACAATTTATCATTATTTTCCACTGTCCGTCAATTTTTTTTTTTAATTTACCTCATAAAATATAAATCTATTGTATTACTCCATTCATAAATCAATTAAACATTGTAGATATTTGTACACGTGTTTAATAAAAAACAAATTTAGCCCTGAAAAACTTTTTCCCGATAAAAATAAAAGTAAATTAATTATTTACCACAATAACATTAATTAAATAATTATAATTATTTTCTCTGTTTTCTTTTTCATTGTCTTCTTTTTCACTACTTTCAATCTGTTACTTCATTGTACAATAAACAAACTCTCACTCTCAATTACAATGCGGACGTCAAAAAAATATTAAATTATATTTTTATCAACCTAGTGATAACTGATGATTCATATTCATATGTTTTCTTATCGAAGGATGTTTCGCTGATTATTAAACACGCCTTATTATTTGAAACTTCGGCCTCTGAGTGACAAAAAATAAAAATAAAAATAAAATATTTCATCAAATGTGTGAATAATAGTAATAGTAGCGAATAAAGCCGTATAAACATAAAATAAAAATTGAATTGTAACAAGACACTTATCAGCAAGTGTGTGTACTATATGCACGTACGTGTGACCTCGGTCAACCCTTTCGAAATATACCAATCAAATGTCGGAGAAAGGTGCATACAAAATTTATCTTGTGAAACTAGTTCATATATTCATAATAACGCTCAGCTAGACGATTCGGCAGTCTTATCTAGAGTAATTAAAAAACTATTTCATTTATATTGGTATCGATGATGTCAGTACGTTAAAAAAATAACCTATGAGTTACTAATACCTAAAATAAAAAATAAAATTAAATTACGTCTGATTAAAAATTCTATTAAAAACACTCATTTAATTTTTATTTCAACTCTGAAATTAACAGAAAATTTTTTAATAATTTTATAGCAATTAAAATATTATGAAAAAAATTCCACTTGTCAAAATTAATAAAAAATTATTAATGGAAATTTTTATTATTTTAATTGATTTGTTTCAAGAATTAAAAAAATTGACAGTTGTCAGCTAACTTCAGTATCATTAATTTTAATTGGGTCAAGAAAAAAATATTTAAAAAATTACCTTTACGTAAAGCTCCCTCGTTGTCATATTTAATTTTTTCTTAAAGCCAGGATCGTGGTTTGGTTTCTATCCAGAGATCGTGGGAACGAGTCACCCAAGGTGATTTAACCATACACTCTCACAAGGACAAACATTTGGTCTTACATACCACCGACCTGTTATTTTACTATTATAATTCGTATTGACAATACGAAAAATGCCAGAAACTCGTTTTTTATTTTATTTGTAATAATTTCACTACACTAATTATTTAAGTTGATAAAATATGTCGATAAACATAAACGTCATCTTTATTTTTGTCCAGCACTCACGGTTGATGTTTTGATTTATTACTTCGGGAGTAATCTAAGTATTGGTATTTACTACCATACAGAATGGAGACAACGAGGAGCCGTGTGGTAGCTTACACAGCTGGTGACTATCGGATATCGGCTTAAGATGTGTACCGATCTTGCGCACGCGTATTCTACCCTCCACGCTTCGGCCCCCGCGCCGACTCTTCTTATCAACTCCCACTTGTTTCAACTTACCCTTACTTTATTATGACGTTAGTCGTTACACCCCTACCCACCGACGTACAGAATAATCAGTTCACCTACACCACTGCCGGGCAATTGCGCACGTGATGCGCTCACGAGTAATGGCGGTCAAATATTTAAAATTGGAATGTCTATTGACACGCTCCACGGATGAAATCTGTGGATGAAATAAGGGTCACGGAACATACATTAATTAAACACGAAAGGAAAATTATTTGCACCCGTGGATGTAACTACATTCACAGATAAATTTTTTTTTATTCCGTGTCATAGCCCATATTTAAGTTACAGACACGGATATTTATAGGGATTTTATTAGAGCCACGAAAATTTCCACGGCAAAAGAAAATAAATCCGTGTCTCTATTACAGTCACGGATAAAAAAAATTTCGGCCAAAATCGACCATTTTTATTATTATTATTATTATTATTACACGCTTTTTATTAGCTTCACCTGTATGTTTGTATGTTTGTAACCGACTCCTTTGGGCGCGATTTTGACCCACTTTAAACGGCCAGATTTCGTTCAAACTTTGTAGGGGTTGCAGTCAAATAGTCAGATTGACAACATTCCGAATTAATAAATTACTAGAACTTAGAAAGTAAATATAAAATATAATTTAAAATAAATAATTTGACAAATTTTAAAATTCCGAAAAATATAAACTTTAATAAAGAAAAAACTAAAGCTATATTAATAGAATCTTTCAAAGTCACAAAGTCTCAATAAATTAAAAAACATAGCAACGAAAATTTTTACGCCAAAATAAATGAACAGACGAACACTCATTTAGCCGAAAAATGTGAATATATAGTTATTTGGATGAATAATTTTGGACCGAATCATCATTATTCATATGGATGAGTATTCAGATGAATATACGTCGGAACGAACTTTTTTCGAAATTAAATTAATTTTAACTCTTGAGGAATATAAGATTTATGTTTGCCTATATTCGATAGCTCGGTGTTTTTTATAATTTACAAAATTGTTTTTCGGCTAGTATTCTATTTAAATTAATGTATTTTATAAACTTTGAATGTAGCGGAATTCTTAATTTTCTAAAGTTTTGATAATTCAGAATGCTTTCGATCTGACTGGTTGACCGCAACCCCTTTGTAGATATATCGAGGACCGATGATAATACACTAATTTGATAAAATAATTCAATTTTTCAATTTGCAATAAAATAAGATTTTTGTTAATTTATATAATTTTCATCTATAGTCGATAAGGCAGGAATTGATGTTAATTTTTATTTCCAACCATTATCTTTAGTCGATTCATTTAATATTAACAAATTTGGGTGGACATCAATGACCCATAATCCGATTGCCCAGACCTCGTATTGGACAAAATTCTTTTACCCAGAATTCGTTTGTCCAGATTTTTATGATACAGTGCATCTTTTACCCAGAGTTCCAATTATACAGAATTTCTATTACACAGGCTTCCGATAACACATGATATATTTTACTCAGTAATTCATTTACACAGGTTTCTTTTGCCCAGACTCTTCAATTTGATCTCAGTAGTTCTTGCAATAAATAGCGCCAGCATAACTAATTATAATTTGAAAAAATTTTTTTTATTTCAACAATTAACAAATCAGAGCCGCCTTATTTTTCTGTAACATTTGTTAAACTCCTGGGTCATTCCATGTCAAATCGACCAATAATCGACAAAAGAAAAAAAAATAAAAATAAAAAATTTTCAAAAGATATGCAAATTCAAAATTTCGCGATTTTTACAGTTTTTGAATTTCATTTTTGTAATATCTCGAACGCTATTATAGATACAGGAATGGCCTTTCGTTTGTTTAAAAAGGGACACTTGGTGCTAGTGAAAAAAAAAAATATTTTGGAAAAAAATTTTGAAAAATGCCAAACAAATTTTGAATTTTTGAAAATCGTCAAAAATGACGATTGAGATTAAAATTTTGGTTCAATTTTTTTCGTATAATACCTTGTACTGATCTTAAAAGATTCTGAAAATTTGAGAACACTGTTTTTTGTTTTTTCAAAAATAAGAAATTTTGAATTTCAAAAAAAATTTTTTTTTTGTTTTTTGTAACTTATAAATAAGATAAAGTTATGCAGATACATAGTATTATAATTTTGAGCATTAAAAAATTAAATGTACGACGTGGAAATATTAAATAATAAGGCGGCTCTGATTCGTCAATTGTTGAAATAAAAAAAATGTTTTCAAATTATAATTAGTTATGCTGGCGCTATTTATTGCAAGAACTACTGAGATCAAATTGAAGTGTTTGGGCAAAAGAAACCTGTGTAAATGAATTACTGAGTAAAAGATATCATGTGTTATCGGATGCCTGTGTAATAGAAATTCTGTATAATTGGAACTCTGGGTAAAAGATGCACTGATCATAGAAATCTGGGCAAACGAATTCTGGGTAAAAGAATTGTGTCCAATACTAGGTCTGGGCAATCGGATTATGGGTTATTGATGTCCACCCACAAATTTTTGAATACCAAAGAGAATTTTTAATTCAACAACGCAAATAATAGTTAAAAAAACACTTTTATAAATAAACCAAACTAAAAAATATAAAATAAATTTGAATTAATAGTGTAAAAAATTTTAATAAATATAAATTAATAATAGTGTGAATAAGAAAAAAATGTTTTATTTTAAAAAAAGCGTGGGGTGCTTTTTAAGATATTATCGAAGTGATACTCCTTCTCATGTCTGTCAATGAAATATTTATAACTATTGACACCCCACGCTTTTTTTACAATTTTACTCGCTACGCTCGTGCGTTCAACTTCGCTTTCGTGGGCAATCAACAACTTGTCGCACCAGTTGCACAATATACTATTAATTAATAAAATTATATTTTCAGAGTATCGAGTGGTGTCCAAATGATTAGTACATTCTCTGTACAAATTTAAAAAAAGGAATTATACAAATATTTACAATATTTGTAATAAAACATAAAAAATTTAATTTCAAGTACACTGAAGGAAGTGGTGGAATAGAAAAAGTTATTTGGGGACCTGATTGTAAATAAATAATTATTATTTCTGATTCAAATGTAAGTATAATTAATTTATATTTATTTATTTATTAATGACAATTTTTTTTTTAATAAATTATAACAAGAAAAATTTATTTTAAAAATTCAGTTTTTAGAAGCTCAAAATAATAATCAATGCAATTTTTTAAAAATAATTTTCAAGACCTCGTTTGTTTTTAAAGAAAAATAAAAAAATTGTCAAGTGTCTGCTTATTTCAGTGTCATTAATATTTTTATTTATTTTGTTAATAGATTTACCTGTCAATAATAACATTGACTAAGCAAACAATAACCCACATGTGGAATATTAAATCATTAGCTAAATTTTTGGCCATAAATAACAAAACAGAATGCTTAGCAATTATTTTAACAACAGATGAAATAGAAATATATTAAGGAGTGGAAATCATCATATGTAAGTAAATATTTATTATTTTATTTGAAAGAATATAAAATTTTAATTACAATAAATGAAAATTATAAATTTTGACAGCTTCGTCAGCTCCACAACTTGCTAATTCAATATCGCAATTGTTATTTTTAATCGTTGGCCTAAATGCTAATCTTTTAACAGTTTTATGATGAGCTTCTTTGCTATCAAGTTTTATCAAACAAATCCATTCGCTCTCTATATTATAGATCTTACAATCAAAAAATTTTTGTGGTATTGTCTGCAATTGAATGGTACCATCCTCACAATCAATAGCCAAGACATAAGATTAATAAAATCATTGTAAAAATCTAGAGCTGTTACAGAAGCATGTGGAAATTCTAATGATTCAATAGGTAAAATATTTCGATTGCTCCAAAGTTGATCAACTTTCCAAAGTCCAATTGTACCATCACGTGACCCGGTCGCAAAGTATTTAGTCATGGCTCCAACTGCAGCACCAAATAATCATAGTGTGTAATGATTTAGCTGGTGAACAAGCTAATAAATCATAACTATCACCCGATGAATCAATTTCATAAATACTCCAGCGTCTGTCGTGCGACACCGATAGTAAATATTTCCCATCAGGAGAAAATTCAAGCTGTGTCCCAGTAAGTCGATGACTCATGAGCTTACCAATTTGTGCCCAGGTCTCGGTGCTCCATAAAATGATAGTCGAGTGTTCAAACGATGACGACTTACAAGCAGTAGCTATCAATTTTCCATCACTGCGAGTTGCTATATTGAAAATAATTCATACCTACGCACGTACAATTTTTTCAACTCGGTCCACAGGGTATATCTTCTTATTTCTTCTTCAGTTGGCGATCTTTTAATAAAATTGCCATCATTATTATCATGCTCATTAATATCAGAAGTATCTAAATATTGATGTTGCTCCTGGCTGGTATTATTAGTCAGTCCCAATGCTGGAACTGAAGCGCTTGTATCAGCCATATTCAACGCCTTGCTCCAATCATCAGCACTCAGAGCTTCAGAAAATGCAGCTGGTTCTTTAAAAACCCGTATGACGTCCTCATCAGTGCCAGAGCAGAACATTGTCGAGTTTAATATTGCTAAACAATTAATATCATTAGTATCATACACGTGAATTTGCGGGCGTGCTATTTAATGCCAATTTGGTGTCATTGATGATGATGATGATTTTTTACAAGACCATGGTACGTGAATTCTTGTCGTTTGATCCAAGCTTGTGGTCAGCAAATACCTCCCACGTGGCTCCCAATGCAAGTCAGTCACTTCACTGTCGTGTACGGTCGGTCCCGAACGTGGGTACCATTTTTTAATTTCTTCATTGTATCTCCACAGATGGATGGTACCTTCGTAACCCTGGGCTAGTACGTAAAAACCAAGAGAGTTACCACTGACCTTGCCCAGTTTAACTGTTTCAATCCAAACACCACTGGGACTCAGCTCCTAAATGATAATTGTTTGGTTCGACCCGCTTGAGAGTAGCTTCAAAGGATTTTTATTGTCAGGCGACCACTGGACTCCATAGACCCCGTGGTCATGTCCAGTGAGCACTGACTCTAAAGAAATATTAAAATTATTATCATCTACCTTGAATTGATACGGTTGCTCATCATCAAAAGCTTCTGGAGGGGTTGATGAGATTTTCCAGAGTCTTATGGTGCCGTCTCAAGAACCACTGGCCATAAAAGCTTCATTGGAATTATATTTAACAATATTAAGATACGTAATCCAGTCTTGATGGCCGCGTAACTCAATTGTATGATTGAAATTCAATTCTGGACTATTTTTATTCAACAAGCTGGGATTACAAGTGTAAAGATCAATTGTTACTTTTTCAAGACAAATTATTATCACTGGAATTGGCTCGTCACCTGGCAATGATGATATTTTTATTTCACTTACTAATTTTTTTTTTAAATCCAATTCCTGGTCAATAAGTATTCCTGATTTCCAGTACCATATTTTAAACTCGCAGTTACATGATGATCCAGTTATCAATAAATTATCATTATTCTTACTTTTTGAGGAATTAGGATTAGGCTATTAATAAGCTGCATATGCTGTTTTCAAATCACTGTCTAAGTAAACAATAATATTTGGCTTATAATCTTTTGTGACAGATTCATCCCAGATTATAATTGTACCGTCCTCTGAAGCTGATAAAATTTTAGGTGCTGAGCAATCATCACTATTATTTTTACAGATCCAATTAACTACTTTAACTCGACTCTCATGCTTTTCAAGTTTGTCAATTATTCGGCCAGTTTCTAAATAATCTGGATCGTATATTACGACGGAATTGGAACTCACGTAACAAATAATGTTATTATTTCGGCACCAATCTATTGCGTGAGGCCCACGATTTAACGCACATGATATATAATTTGTTATTACTTCCATTTTTATTTATTAAATACTTTTTTTTTATACAAATTAATTTTTTTTTACGATCACGTGTAGTGTCGTGGAGTATAAATTTGGGATTATGTATTTATAACCTAAAAACTATTTCAAATGTAGCATAGTGAAGCTAGCTGACATCTGCAATTTTTTTTTTATTCTTATTACAAATCAATCATAATAATAATAAATTATACTGAAGTTAACTGACACCGATCAATTTTTTTAATTTTTATAAAAAATCAATTTTAATAAAAAAGAACTTTAAAAATTTTCAATTACAATTTTTTTTTAATTTTCACATTTGGAATTTTTTTATTAATTTAATTGCTCAAAAATTATTAAAAAAATTTCGAATGTCAATTAACTTCAGTGTCTTTAATAAAAATACTTTTAAAAATTTCTCCTTTTAATTTTTTTTAATTATCACAGTTGAAACTTTTTTATTAAATAATAACAGGAATGTTCACAGGAATTCAGGACAAAATAAAAATTCAAACCATCAATTTGATCTTTGTTGTACGTTTCGTCCTTTATTAGGACTTCATCAGCAACTAAAATTAAAAACATAAATATTATAACCTTTCTATACATATAAAAACATATAACATAATATAACCATACCTTAATCATTATGGTTTACAATCTATTATATGCTATTATATAAAACGTAAGAACCATTGGTAATAGTGTTATAATGAATCCAATGTCAATTAACATTATTTTTAAAAACATAAACAGACAAGTTATTTAACAAAATTATTACTAAATGTATCAACATCAATATTAATTGTAATACTGTTATACCCTTAGATAGTGTATAATAACTAAGTTACAATAATAATACTACAGTGACATCTATGATCTTTATGTCAACTAAATTCTCGCGGAAACATTTAGAATATCATTATAAATACTACTTAAATTATTGGTGTCTGTTCTTAGATTCACTGTATTATTTCTTTTTATATGGATCATTTCACTAATATTTCTCTTGAACCAATTGTCTTCTATATCTAAAATAGTTGCCATGTCAAATTTAAAATTGTGTCCAGTCTTGAAATGATGATCAGCGAGTGCAGTAGAATTTGTTTTGAGTATATTAATCGGCCTGCAGTCATTCTTATGTTGATCCAGTCTTTTCTTGAGTTTTTGCTTCGTTTGTCCCACGTAGCACCTGATACATTCACATGGTATCTAATATACAATCTCGGACTGATCCCCTTTATCAACTTTATCTTTTAATCTTGAATAAATTGAGTTAATTTTGACTAAGTAGTAAAACACCAGTTGAATATTAGTTTTATTGAAACATTTGTTAATCTGGTTAGATATTCGGTTAATAAATGGGAATCTAATAAACTTTTTAACTTGTAGTTTATGATCCGGTATGTTTTATTAAATTGTACTTTTTTATTAAATTTTTTTCACAAAAATTTATGTCAATTTCAGCGGAAAAAATTTAATTTTTATTTTTATTTATTACAGAGATTGATCTGCGATAAATTATTCAGCATTGACGGGGTATCATGGTCACCCAATGGAGAATTACTGGCTAATTGGTGTTCAATAATTGAAAAATCCCGAATAGTAATATATCTTAATATATCTATATATCTTAATAGTCTTATCAATGGAGTGTAAAAAATCTCCAATTACAGTCACGGTTTAAAATACACTAGCGCCTCTGGCGGAATTTTTTTGAACTTTAAATATTGGCGAAAAAATTTTCAATGACAGCTTTTATTTCTTCAGAGAACATAAGGATGAAATTTTGTGAAGAAATACAAAAAAGAAGATGATATTTGTGTATATATATTTATTATTTTTTATTAATATAATAAATTGTGTATAGTAAATTATTTTTCTTACAAACTAATTGTGGGGAAGCGATAAAATAGGAACTGTGATCGCCTGTCGTATACTCTACTTATTTTTTTTTATTTTAAATATATATTTATTTAAAACATCTGTCTATATTCTTCATAAATAGTTTTTTTCTTTCTTCTTGTTAAATATTGTGAATTTTAACCAAAAATTTAAATTGATAATAGTTATAGTTAATAATAATTACAAGTTTTGCATACAAACAGGCCGTTAAAGGCACCCGGCCCTGGTTCACGAGCTCCCAATCAAGCAAGGGCCCTCTTAATCTATTTTTAATAATAATATTTATTTAAGTAAATTACTTATAACCCCACAATCGACAATAAATCTAATACACAGTAATTGCAACAAATTATTAATTATTAAACGCTGCACTATTTTTCTTCTTTAGTTAATAATAAATATTTCAGTTCAGTTACTTGCATTCATACAATTAAACTATTGTTTTTTTTTATTTATAAATATTAATAATTTTAACAATAGGCAACTCTTAATTTTTAATATAATTCGTAATAAATATCATTGTTTAATTATTAATTATTACATTGTCTTATAAGTATATTAAAACGTTGTATTTTTCTATTGTTTTAGTTGTCTTCTTGCAAATATTGCTAGTCAATACTGTTCTAATATTTAATTTTTTCAATTAAAAATAATTTAAAATAAATTTTTTAAAGAAGAAATATTTTAAAAATATTCCAATGTCTGCTTTGTTAAAAAAAAAGGAAAATAATAAAAATAAAAATAATTTTTTCCAACATATTTATTGTATAATATTGGCAAGTTGGATGGCTTATACACATTAATGGCAAAAAACAATAATAATAATAATAATAATAATTAATTAATAAGTAAAGAAAATTTTGTTTAGTATAAAGAATAATAATAAAAAATATAAACAGAGGTAGTAAACATATTAAGAAATAGTACATAATTGTTATTATTATTTAAAAAAAAAAAAAATTAGAGTAAGATAAATAGGTATTAAAATATTTACATGAAAAATTTCGAATAAAATTTAAAAACTCCGTGAAAGCCTTAAATAATTGTTACTGACTTTATAAAGATAATGATAAATGATAAAGAAGAAATGAAATTATCAAACAGAAATGAATCTTAGTTAATAATTAAAAAATAATAATAATAAAACAAAAACCTAATAATTAATTACAATTACGGCGGTACAATTAATTGAAACAATTATAATAATAATAATAATTATAATAATAATAATAATAATAATAATAATAATAATAATAATAACAATCTAATGAAGCACCTTAGTTGATAAAATTGAATTTTCAAAATACGTACAAAAAAAGTGACCAATTATTTTTACATGAAAAATTTTTTCAACAACGCACCTGTAATAATAAATTTAAAAATGTTGGTCTTCAGATTGCACTTAAACTCCTATCCCACAAATTCAAAGATCAAAACCAAGAATTTATAAAAACCAATCAAATGCAAATAATTCGCAACTACCTATCCCTGATTATGTTTTCTCATATAAATATCACGTAATCAGTATAAGTATATCAATAACTAATTATAATCGTATAGCTTATATACATATATTGTTTTTTTATTTTTATCTTATTTTATTATTTCTTCTTATTCTTTAATATTAAGTATAATTATTATGCAAATGATTACTTAATTGCATACTGGTTTTTAATTTCTCTCATACACACACTCCATTGGTTTATTTATTAGTTATTAATTCAATAATAATAATAATAATAATAATAATAATATTTATTAAAATGAATGATGGTTCGATATCGCACTCACGGTTCCGTACGGCAAATCATTCTTATATTATTAAAACCTTATGTTTAATTATATGTAATTAAATATTTAATCATTCGATGAGTTACCTTCACACACATGTGTAAGTACATTGTATTGCATTGTTATTTTGGAATAAAATATTATAACTTTTTTGTTTTTGATAAATAATCAAGCTGGCAGTGGGAATTTAAAAAATTTTCACTCATAAAAATTTATTTATTATTTCTTCATAAAAAATTTTCTCTTAAAAAATTTTTAAAAGAATAAATACTCGATTATTTATGAAATTATTGGAAGTATCTGATTGACTATGGTCAGTGGAAGTTATATTTTGTAAATATATATAAATATCATCATCAATAATTATTAATTAATATAAAAAAAAGGTAATATTGTTGATTGATATTTGTGACTGTAAAAATGTTTGATTTTATTTAATGATTAGTGGAAAGAAGAATATACTTTTAAAAATATATATTACGGAGGTAGGTGTGGTGATATATTAATATATATTTAATATGTTTCAACTATTTTAATCCCTGGTAATCCTGTGTATATTGATAACTATTTGTTTATTATAAATAAAAAAATTGAACAAGAAATATATTTATTAATTATCAAAACAAAAATGGCTGAGACGATTAACATTAACTGTTAAATATTTATATCACTGTATACTTATATTTCCTGAGTTTATAAGAACGTTTGATAAGTACCTGAGTGTTGTAGTTTATTTATTAAATCTTCTTTTTTATATAACCGACTATAAATATACATAAAACTATTGCAATACTGTATACTGATTAAAAAATATGAACTGACTATTGCTGACGAGAAGAAATAGTTTCATTATTTTTATTTATTATATTATGCAGTGACATTTAATATGTAAAAAAATATTTTATGTATATATTATTCCTCATCTGTGTTAACAAAAAAATATTGCAGATTTAAATTGACTCAAGTATTACGACTATTTCGTTGGATCACTATTGTTTCGTTTAAGCTATTTATTATTCATTAAAAACTTTCATCGGTACTTTTTATTATTATTTATATTTAACTGATTCGCTCGTATATTTAATATATTTTTATTCCACACTGTTAAATACTTTATTATAATTTTTACTACCCGTTAATCTTTCCAATTATAATTTGTACTCTGGAAATTATTTATTTATTTTTTTTTTAATGTTATTAACAATTACTATTGGTTAATGATTTTTTTTAAACATTACTTTTGATAAAAAATAGATAGAGAGCTTTGAAGGCAAGAGTTGGTATCGTTTGTACCAATTAAGACCTGGTTAGATTTATAAAAACATTTTTTCTATTTCTTCCTGCTGTGGATTAGTCTAAAAATTTTTAATTTATCGCAAAATTTTGTACTAATTTATTTATAACATTTAAATCGTATACTTTTTATTAGTATGTATTTCGTATACTTTTTTTTTACGCTTAATAATGTCGAAAAAAATTTTAATAAAACAAACCACAGCTCGGAGTTTTTAATCTATTGATTTCCGTTCTCACGAGACCGCAACGTACTAATTTAATAATAATAATTAATTTTATTTAACCAAATAAAATAATTATTTATAAACTAAAAATAACACTGGGAAAAAGTCCAATACAAATTACAATCTTACATCTAAAGTTAGTATACTTTAGAGTATTGTAGTTGTATACATATTTTCTTCTATAAACTAATTATTATAATTTTTTTAATTTTTTCTACACCTAATCATCATTTCTTCAATAATTAAATTTCTTTGAATATTCATCAATTATTCATTTTCTTCAACGCTTATCGCGAGTAACTGATATTTTTATTTATTTCATTACATAAATGTAAATACGACCAGCTATTTTTTTTTTTTTTTATTTATCTACATACTTTAATATGATATATATATATATATATATATATATATATATATATATATATATATATATATATATGTATATATATATATATATATTTATCCTAATGATTTTGTTCTTTGTGACAAGCGTATCTAAACAAAATTCAATTAATTGTTTATTACCACCGTTAAATATAAAATATTTAATACCGTATTTCTTCACGGTCGCATGTTTAATATGGCAAGAATTATTCACGTTTGTCGCGGTTAAAAATAATAAATTGCGAGATTATTCAATCAATAAACATTAAAATATTAATTTAAACCAAAAATATTATTAATAAGTAATTTAAAAATTAAATAATAATAAATTTTTCTAAAAAACATTACTTTGAGCCGTAAAGAAAACAATTTTCGATTCAGATTATTAAAATAATTCAATTAACTTCTTAAAAAAAAATTATCATTATCTAAAAAATGAAACTATACATATTTATCAACAGTTAATATTACTTACTATTTAATTAAAACCAAGGCAAAGAAAATTAAAACTTAAGTACTTATTCTTTTTAAAGTACATTAATCTCGCATTCAATTATCAATAATATTATCATTATTATTATCAATAATAATATGTCATTTACGAACCCGGACGGCTTATTCAAAAAAACCCTATCCCATAAAAAAAAATTAACTGTATACGTAAGTCCGCAATTTAAAAACTGTAATACTTATATCTTGAAAGAAGAAATTCTTTTTAACATAGAATGGATTTAATAAAACTTTTGTTATAATAATTCTATAGTACCTATTGTTCTATTATCTGCACTGAGGTAGACGGATGGAATAGTTTTATCGTATTTAAAAATCAAAATACTTTTTTGTTGATATGAGCATAACCTTGTTATAATCTTTCGGAGATCATCTTTCCTTTTGAATTGCTGTCAATTAGTCAGAATTAATAATCTTAATAAAAGTTCAAAATTTTAAATAATATAATTTCAAGTTTTTATTACAAATTCTAGAAATAAAAATCAAATTAGAAAACTTTGTAAAATCTTTGAAACTAAAAATTTCAATAATTAAATTATAATTCTTTTAAAAATTTTAGTTTTAGAAAAAAAAAAAAAATAATTTTTTTTAGCTTAACAATTAAAAAAAAATATTTATTAAAAATTAAAAATATTATCTGACCAATTGACAGAAACTCTTCGTAACTTTAATAAAAAATAATCTTTTTAAAAATAAAAGAAATTGTATATGAATACAAACTTTTATACTCTGAGTAAGACAACTGCTGGCATAGCACTGACTCTAAAAACCATTAATTAATATTAGTAAAGATAAAAAAAGCAACAAAAGTCTATTAACTATGAGGTAGAGGATGGATCCTGTCGGTAGAGCCTTTTAGACTGGTAAAAGTACCTGGGTACTTCATAATCAAATAAAATAATCGATTGGTAGTTGAGTGAGTATAATTACTCGGCTTTGAGAGCTTCTGGTTCGTCATTATCACTGAACTCGTCGTCCTCGGCATGAGAAGACTCGGCCTCCTCATCATCGACAGTGCGGTCTCTGTCTTGGTGATCATTCCTGTCGTCCATGACGACACCAGGTCTGCCTTCATCACGGCCGATCATGGGATAGTCATCAGAGGCACCGCGTCCGAACCCGTCGATGGCTCCAGACATGGCCATCTTCGCGCGGACCGCTGCGGCGTTCATCGTGAAGGGGTTCAGACTGTTCTCCGCGAAATACTGCAAGTACGTGTCGAGGATCGACTGGTGGTGGTTGGGCGTGAGAGGTAGCCCTGCAGGGTGCAAAGGCGCGGTGTTGGGCTCGCGACTGTGAGCATGCATCAGGCCCTCGATCGCGGACTTGGCAGCTATCGCGGTGGCTGCTTTGCTCTGCTGGTTGATCTTGGTGATCACCGTGTTGTTGTTCGGAGTCGGCGAGCCGTACCTCAGGCTCAGCGGCAGGGTCAGGTCTTCCGGGTCATCGCCTCCGCAGACGGAGCTCCCAGCTTCTGACGGTGCCCCCCTGGGCAGCTCAAGACGCATATCACTTCGTCGTGGGCCAGTTGGACTTGCGCGGGCTCTCAGCTCCGCGGGACTTACTTTTACCCCGGCTTTGGCGAGCAGTCGCGAGGCCAGCTCAGGATCGAACGGGCTCGGCATTGGCAACACTGGCAGATCCTTGGTACTGATTCCGCGGTGCTGGCGTGACATGTGCGAATGCAGGGAGTTCCGGGACTTGGCGACAGTTCCGCACAACACACACCGGTAGCCTGGACACACGGTGTGCTTGTCCTCCAAGTGGGTCCTCAGCGTGTGGGCGGATCTGTATATTTTACCGCACTTCGGGCATGGTCGCGGATCTGTCGCTCGTACCCGCATCATGTCCAGACCACGTCTTGCAACTGAAAGATTTAGTTTTTGTTAAATTTTTGATGATTTTATTTAAATGGATAGTTATTAAATAAATCAGCGAATAAATAATTTTTTTAATTAAAATTTTCTCGCTGATGCATTCAATATTTTAATTATAAATGGCAATTAATGTTTTTGTCTATGGATAAAAAAAAATGATTATTAATATTGAAAAAATAATCTCTCACCAAACAATTCTCATCGAAAAGCATTAAATTAAACAATTGTATATATATTTTGTTTTTTATTTTAAAATTTTATACATTGTTGAATTGTTTTCATCTCTCATAACATTTTTTTGGAAAATAATTACCTATTTTTACATAATTTATCTTTTTTTTTAAAAGTAATAACACAATTATCAGTGACTGTAATTACAATCTACAAGCCTGTTCTTATTTTATTAATAATTATACATTGATAATTACAATTACAATTATTTCATTTTAAACTTTACTTCATATCTTTGTTCAATAAATTTTTTTTTTACTTTAATTGCAAAAATTTCGTAGAAAAATAACGCTGGATCTTTTTTTATTAGCTTTATTTTATTGTATTGAATGACTATTGTATTTGATCATGGTCATCTTGAAAAAATTAAAATTAAAATAAAAAATTCTATTGCATTGGATGCTTTTTAACATCAATTAGCGTGTACGCTCAATTGTCTTTAATAAAAAATAATAATTATCAAGTTCAAACTTAAATTATACATTCCAGTGTAATTTTTTTTTTTAAATATAAAATAAATGGTTACTTAAATACTGCGCGTTACAATTATGTACAAAAAAATAACTCAAAAATGCAAATAAAAAAAAACTTAAAAATGTTCACTCGGTATAAAAGTTATCCTGCACAAAAAATACCTCGGAATTATTAGTTATTTACATAATAATAATAATAATAATAATAATAATAATAATAATAATAATAATAATTAATAATTTAAAATAATAGGTGTGCGTTTATCAACAATAAGTCATAATATATATTATTAATTATTATTAAATTAATAATATTAACAACAGTATACTGTAAAAAATTGAAGGCAACTTTTACCTAAAATTTTACATTATTAATTTGGTGTAAACAAACGGTGTAGACTTTTAAATTCAGTCTGAATATAAAAACTGCTTAGATAAAAAAAATAACTTGATTTTAGAAAATAAATCTTAATTTTTTAATTCAAAAAATCTCTCTTATCAAATTAATTTTTTTTTCATTCAAAAAAACCTATTTTACAGAAACTTAACCCTTTAGAGTCAGAGGATCTTGAAACGTCTACACGTGAGAGTAGTGGGGAGAGCGCAAATCCGTAGTAAGACCCAAGAGTGGGGTTTCAAGGTCAGACTCTAAAGGGTTAAAATAAAAAAAAAAATGACTTCTTACAACTTCTCAAATCTTGGGCATAAATTTTCATTTAGACATTCTTAAAATAAAAATTTTAAAAAGCCGGTTGGATGGGAAAAATTTTTTACAGCCGGTAAAAAGAGAAAATTAGACATAAGTCCACCTAAGTGTCTTTATTTTGTCCCACTGTTCGGCGTGTTTAACCCTCATGTGATTTCTAACACTATTGGGGTGGGAAAAAGTCTTGGCGCAGGAGACGACCGGACAGGTGGGCGAGTCTCTGGGGTAATGATGGTCGAGATGGGCTCGCATGTCCGCGATATCATAGTAAGACCGGACGCAGAGCGGGCACTGGATGAGATTGCGTCGATGATGCTGGGGCTGAGAGCGTTTGAGCGGCGGCCTCTGGTACTGGGGGTTCGGGACCCTCGTCAGCTGGTGTTGTCGTGCAGTAGAAGAAATTGAAGAGCAAGTTACCATTTGTTTAGGCTCGTCATCCTCCTCGTCTTCCTCCTTCTCGTCCTCGGAGTCTCCCGCTGGGTAGACCGGGTCCTCATAGTCTTCCTCGACATCGATCTCCTCGACCTTGATTACCCGTAACATCCTATCATCGTGGTGGTGGTGAGCAGTAGAGGAGGCTGCTGCTGATGTAGAAGTTAAGACACCTCCACCAACTCTTCTTCCTCCACCACCACCCCCACCTGGTCCTGGTGGTCCATCTTTACGTCTTTGTCTGTTATCTGCAACCACCACCACACCAATGTTACCACCAGCTGTCGTCCATTTTCTTCTCATCTTTTTATTTATTTATTTATTATTAATTTAAGTAATGCATAAGGGAGGCCATGCGATCTCGGTACCTTACAGTAGGCCTAGACGAGGAATTTCTTTGTTTTTGTTTTTTTTTTTTTTTTTTTTTTTTTTTTATAAATGATAAGAGTCGAGTCAATGATTTCGGTTTTGATTTTAGTTTGGTTTTCGGTCAGAATATCCCAGACAAAAACATCTATCGATAATTATCACTAAAAACTTCATTTATTTTTATTATTTTATTTTGTTCTTGATATTAAAAATTAATTAATTGATTTAAATTCAGGAAGAAAATACTTTTTTTGTATAAATTATTAATCAAAATTATATTTTTAATAATTTATACAGAATTTCTTTTTCTAAAAAAAATTAATAACATATAGACTGATAGAAAAAATTTACTTGATTTAAAATAATAAAATTTTAAACTAAAATATTAGAAATATTTCTTTTTAATTAAAAACAATAAATTTATCTAAAATTTCTTCTCTTAAATAAAATAAATTATATAAAAATTTTATCACATGATAATAATATTTTTGTTGAGGATATTCTTAACTTAAACCCATAATTCTTCAATGAATTAATTTGATTTTATAATAATCTTTAGCTTTATCTTTATCATACTCGTTATTATTATAAATATTAATATTATTATTATCGTTATTATTATTATGACAATTATTATTATTAATAATGAGAATCGAGTCTCATGACCCCGACTGCTGCTGGGGATTATTAACAGTAGGTCGCTGATGAATCCCGTGAGCTTGCAACTGATGATTGATCAGGTAGTGCTTGGTTTTGCAGCGTTTCCCGCAAACGGAGCACTGCGGCCAGGTTTCGGGAGGCGGCCAGTTAGAGTGGACGTTTTTAACGTGCTGGCGAAGGTTGCTGGGCGAGGAGTAACTTCTACCGCAATAACGACACAGGGGTTTACTGTCATCGTGCCGGAGGGCAGAGTACAGACGGGCCAAATTTTCCACCGCTTGAGAAGATGATGTCTCGTGATCGGTGACGGCGACTCCCATCATTGCGACATCCTCCCTCATTGGCATCACCGATCCTACAACCAGGATGTGCCCGTCAATTTTATACCCTTTATTTTAGCCTCTAAGCTAGTTCCTAGTTTTTAAGCTACAACACTACTCTCGTACTCTCAGGGCATGCCCGGTTGTAGGATTTCCTTCTTATTATTTATTTTCCTTTCTTTTTTTATTTTTTTATTTTTTACATAGTTACTTTTTTGTCTTTGTTTTTGTTAAGTACATCGATCGAGCTTTCACTTTACGCTTTTTTTTTTTTTTTTTTTGGTTAAACTCTTGCAAGTTTAGTTCAGGGAAAAAATAAAAAACGGGAAGAAGGATAAAATCTAACTATGTGTGTGGAGGCTGGTATTGATCCATTCTATTCTACAGTGTAAAAAAATTTCGGTCCACAGTGTGCCTTGGTTTACACACATGTTTAATTTATTGTGAAGAAAATTTGACACTCGTGAAAAATTACTTGTAAAAGAAGAAATAATTATTTATATATACTTAAGTCTGAAATTTAAATTTTAATTAAATGTTAAAATTTAAGAGATTTTATTTTTATGATAATGAAAATAAATTATTTAATTAGATTTTTATTGTGAAATTAAACAATTAAAAATTTATTACTAATAAATAAAATTCTGTTGAAATTTAAGATTTTTTAAAACTCCAAAAATCGTAACACATGAAAATATAATAAATATTTAAATAAAAATAAATAAAATCTCAAAAAAAGCAGATTGCAATCAGAATTAAATTGCATGAAAGCAATCAAAGTAATTTACTATTGTGTCTATAAAAAGAGCAATAATTTAAAAGTAGTAGGCGAAATAATAACAACTGTCTGGACAGTATCAGAGATTTACAGTGTTCAGACTATGGAGTAGAACAAAGCCAGAATTGCGGGCGTTATTTATGAAGGAGATCGATCGTATTAGGTTGTACAGAGTGCTCTGTACAGAGTAATATAAAAACTAATGGATTTACTTATAGGCGGTATTGGTAATTAAATTGTAATGTAAAAATAAAAATAAAAATAGAGATAAAAGTATCGGTTAAAAAGTGAATATAAGCTGTAGTTTGTTATTAGAGAGCAGAGTGGAGCAGCCAGGCATTGAACCACACCCTAGATGACCAGGACACGGAATAATGGGGAGGAAAAAATGTATTACGACGCATTGGTAAGAGCTGGGTGTGCCACTTGTAGTGTACTTGGTGTATCTACACGTACACGGCGAAACGCCAGACAACCAGACAAGGTGGAGGTGGCAAACCAAATGAAAGGGGAGAATGAGAAACGAAAGGGATGGCTTAATGTATAAGGGACCTTCGAGAGGGTAGATCAATGCGAAACATGTCCGCGAAATTGCTTGAGGATCGATCGATACCAGAACCCTCCGGGGATACTATACTACTCTTCTCTTTTCTTCGCTATATATGTTATGTACCCTTTTCTATACTTCCTCAAGCTTTATTTGTGTCTATTTGTTCCCAGCTTTGCCAAGTGATTCTCCAGATTCTATATTCCTAAGCTTTTTTATTCTACTCCATAAATAATATATGTTTCTTCAATAAAGTTTAAATTAATCGCTTCATTTATTAATTTATTTAATTTAAAAGAAGAAATAACAATATTGTTAGATCTTTATTTCTTCTTTTTAATTATAAAAAATTTAAATAAAATTTTTTTTCAGACTCTCTGTAATTTTTCATGAGTGTTAAATTTTAATGCAAAATTTACATAATTTTAAATTTTCTTCTCTATTTTTGACAATGCAGTTATGGAAAAAAAGTTATCTTCATCTGCAGTAAATTTAAATAATTTTCGAAAAAAAAAAATTGTAAAGGCTCACGCATAATTATTTAATAACTTTTTGCTGAGCTAAGTACAATAAAAAGTGACAGAAAAAAATTATCCGAAGCATTTTTGAAGTGCAGAAAAGACGTCATCTGGAAGCTGACAATTCTAGCGGAAGGTTATACTATATAGAATAATCTTTTATGTCTGGTCACGTCTTTAATATTGCTCTGGCACTGTATACGGCTTAAGAAGTTTTCTTCTTTACTATATATTTATATATACTAGTTTCATTTTTCTACCTAGTGACATTAAATAGTGGCAGAGCCTATTTGCACCCCAGGGTTCTCCCAAAAAGGGGACGAGACCTTAATCAATCTTGTGGGTAAATTTTCTACGCTGCACTCGCTTAATTTTAAACGCTACAACTGTACGCTGATCAATCATCAAAATAAATACTCTGATTTAGAGTAAATAATAACAATAATAATAATTTTAATAATAAAAATAAAAATAATAAGTGGTTAAAATTTAAAAATAAAAATAAAAATAAAAACAAAGAATTGATCGAAACAGCAAACGTATAAACGAATCACAACCGCTATAAGCCTTATCACGATTCTATTTCAAAGTGATAGATGGTCCTAATCTAGAACTCCCTCCTCAATACGAATCTCCAAAGTCACGTTTCCCTTTTATTGACAAATCTAACCTAAGGGTAAATAGGGACCCTGGTACGCATCCCATAACTTTTAAAGACCACGCATCCACATATCCATATCTACATAAATATATCCCACAGAATAACAACAGCAGTAACCAAAATAGTGGTCATATTTGTAATAAAATTTTCCCAACAAAAATATTCACCAAAATAAAATAAAAATAAATACACACACTCGCTTACACATAAAAGAAGAAATAAAAAAAAGGCCAGGAGGTATAAACGTCCATGCTATTACGTCGAAATAAAATTAAGTTTCGGGCTAGAGATAGCTCGAGATTCGGCCAGTGAAATTGGATAAGCCACCAAGGGTTTGTTTGGCTTGGGGATCACTAACAAAAAACTACTGAAGAAAAAAAAAACTCTCAATATATAAAAACAAAAAAAGAAAGTTACTTCGATCCATGTCCATTAACAGCTATCAATTTTTTCTTCACAATATATATTTATATATTTATGTATCTTAAATATTAGTTAGACTAATGTAAGATAAATTTATCAAAAAATTATCCTTAACTCTAACTATACATGGAAGAAAATAATTTCTTAATAAAAAAATACTAATAAAAATAAGACAAGCCTATTATTAAATAAAAAGTCTACTGGAAGATTTTAAAAATACTTTAAAAAATAATTTGTTCTGTCTTTCATTTAAAATGTTAATTATTTTTTTATAATATTATTATTATTTTGTTCAGCCATTCTCATTGCCGTACTGCTGATGCGGTGAATGAATCTGCGCACTTGATGAATTCAGCAAAGAATTAAGCGCTTGCGTACCATCCGGGCCTTGATACACCGGATATCTATTTCTCTTCCTTATTCCGTGCATCGACAATAAATGTATTTGTAAATATTGCTTGGTTTTAAATTGTTTTTGGCATACGTGGCATGATATATAAGCCGTTTGTACAGTATGAACATTAACAATGTGTTGTTTAAGATTTGAGTTGTTAGAGTAAATTTTTCCGCACTCTGGGCACTTTGGTTTGCCCTGCAGGTCACTCGAATTATTCGAGGACATCAATTGATGTTGCTGCTGATGTTGGTGCTGCTGTTGCTGTTGTTGCTGATAAGATAAGTCAGATGTTGATAAATACTTGGATGTTGATGTAGTTATTTGGAGACTCTGGAGGTTGTTTTGTAGTTTGTGTTGGATTATCGATAGCTCTGAGTCGAGACTGATGTTATTCATGGGATTCGTCGGTTGCTGACCAGAAGACAATTGTTGTTGCTGTTGCTGTTGCTGTTGCTGCTGTTGGTGCTGCTGCTGCTGTTTATCGTTGTAGCGAATCTGGCGAAGCTGAACCCCGCTGTCACTGTCCAAGGATGTCCTTTGGTTTCGTCTAGTCCGTGATATTGCGAGACCACCAGCACCACAAGTGACGGTACCAGTTGCGGGTCCAGCGCCAGCGCCACCAAGAGGAATCCAGGATGACGAGCCTCTACTCGAGTCCATACAGTCTTCTCTCGAGGGCTGCCAACGCCCTGGAACCACCAGGCAATTTTCAGTCCTTCTGGTCACCCCTTTCAATGATTCCTTATACACTATTTTTCCCTTCCCATTTTTTATCAATGCTTTAGATTTTATTTTTAGATTTTTATTTATATATACAACCCTTCGACCACTTTAGCAACACCTTTTATTACTTTTTAATTTTATTTAATATACTTTGATTATTTTTTTTTTTTTTTTTTTTTTTTTTTAAATATTTTTATCTTCCAAGACGGTCGAGCCAATTCCGAAGCTGTCTCACTAATAATTTTATTTCCTGATACTTATCTTCCTTGTGGCACTCTTTATTTATATATAATAATAAATTTACAATGTAATAGTCTGATTGATATATTTTTTTTTCTCATTATCTTTCTTTAGTAAAAAAATTTTGAGCACGACTCTCGATTTACTCACCACATTAATAATTACTTATTTATTTTTATTAAACTTTAATATGATTGTGATATAATGGATGACAGTGAGAGGAATGGAATTGATGAGAGGTACGAGAGTTACATGCATACGTAAAAGAAATCGAATTTACGTTATTTACTTTCTGAGTTAATAATAATTAAAATCTTTAGGGAATACTTTTAAGGACTGCGGATTAATTATAATCGTACATCTTGCCTGGACTTTGATAGTTTATCATTGTTATTTAGTATTAATAATTATTATTATTTATTATTTTAAAGTGAGACTTACCGTAATTTGGATCCTGATTCGCAGCGTGTATTCCGGAAGGTCCAGGCATTAATCCTGTAATAAATGTAAATAATAAATATTAAAATGTGTATATAGATATAGATAATACATACATACATTTATGAATAGGTGGAGCATTTTAGAATGGGAATGGAGTTAAATAAGTGGTTATTATTATTAATGATTAGTCATATGATATATGTACATATATTTAAGAGTGTGATAAATTACCTTGAAGTCCCAAAAGCGCCGCGGGGAATGTGCCACGATGATGTTCCAGAGAGTCATTGAGAATGTCATTGGGTTCGGCCTTGACTGAATTGAGAATACTGTCGTTATTCGACATTTCTTCGTCATTATCAGACGCGGAATTTGAATCTTCGCCAGTTGATTGAGCCTAAATCCATTAAAAACAAATTTATTACCAATGTTTACAACATCGATACCATAATAAAATATATTTTAGATTATTTTATATATATTATACCTTAATATCATTATTCGGTGTGTGTATCGTAGGTCCGCCTTCAAGAGCCTGTCCTAAAAGCGATTCCTGGAGATCAGCAGCGGCGCCTTTCAGCTGCTCGAGGTGATTTCCCACTGGAGGTGAATAACTTTTGGACCTTTTTTCTGGTGGTGGACTTAGACCGCTGTCACTTGGATCACCTCGGTCATGCCACGTGTTCCTCGACGTCACCTAGACAGACAATATCAATAATTATAAATATTTATTTTTACAAATCAACAAAAGTTATTAACTGAGGATTAAAGTTTAAAGTTTAATTTTAATTATAGTATATATTTTTTAGCTTTAATAATAAAGACCGTATGAAAATGAATGATGAAGCATAAAATATATATAACTACCGGTGATTCCGTGTGATCTCGCGTCTCAGATCCAGATGGAATTTTAGCTCCTGCGGTGCCGCTCTTAACGTCCGCAAGTCCTCTTACTTGAAGCATCTGAGCGGTTTTGAGAAAGGCCGCTAGTTGTTCCTGACCTACGTGGACTTCTCCGTGATACATGAACCTTAACAATGACTCCATGTCTGACGACGCAACGTCCCTGAGAATAACTATTGGATGCTGACATGGATTTGCCTGAAAAATAAATTTATTCATCAGTAATTGTTAAATTATTTAAGTTAAAATTTTTATTGTAGAAATTTTTAAATTCTGGGGGAAATATTAAACATACAAAAAAAAAGTAAAGTAATGTTTTTTTATAGAAAATTTAATTTCCTACAAAAAAGATTTCTTGTGAATTTTTTGCTATCTCTCATCTTTCAAACACATTTTCAATTTTAATTTTGAATATCATAAATATTAAATGTAATTTTTACAGTATTGTTAATAATAATAATAATTTAAATGTTGTAATTATGCGTGAATGTACTTTTAAAAATTTTATTTTCAAGTCAGCTCACTAGTAATGTGATTGCACGTTTACTCTTAACTTAACACGTCGTGTAATTGCAAATACGTGTAGGTATATATGTTGCGAAGGCGTTTAGTCTGCATTGTAATGAGAAAAAAAATTTTTAAAAGTGCTTTTACACTTCTCAGTACTAAGTACATACATCTTATAAATAATTAAATGAAAAAGGTATATATTATTAACGAAAATAAACTAAGTATTATGAAGCACCCCAACTAAAGTGTAAATAAAACACGACTACATGGTTTCTAATCCGGTTATAAGACCAGACAATTTCAACCGTTACTTCTTTTTTTGTCAATCTGGATTTATTTATGCATTTTTAATTAAATAAAATAAAATAAAAATTAACGCACGTAATTCTTATTTATTATCAAGTTAAATAACATTTTTTTAGCAAAGCTTATTTTAATCGGAGCCGGAGTAAATAAAATTCATGAATGAACTTGATATATAATAATAAATGTATATTTGACTAATGTAAATATGAAACTTGCTAAGAGTACTCTTCTCTTATATACTTTAATCTTTAATATGTATATTTATATATGTGTATATTATATAGACGGTGTCGCGGGAATGTGCGACGACGAGCAACAACGCACTTCCGTTGATAAAAATACGCACAGCATAATGTGTGACTTGGTAAGTCAGTACACGCGCCAACACCATCATTCACTGACATTCCATACAAATGTACAATATATACATTTATTTACATATATATGTTTATTATTAAAAATGAATAAGTAAAATATAAATATCATTCTATTTTTTTCTACTTAATATTACATTTATTATTTATTATTGTTATTTATTTATGAGTTTACTTATAAAATATTTACCGCATAATATTATACTTTATCTAAAAGTTTTAATTATTATTTCTTCTTTACAGTAATTTATATTATCAAGTATGAATGTGTAGGTACATACTTTAATTATAAATTTTGAACTTTAAAGTTAATTTCATTACATTGAAAATTCAATTTAAATTCACCGAGAAAAATATATTTAATGCATGACATTAAACTTTACGATCTAATGTTTTTAATTATCATTTATATTCCCCGATATCATTATTATTATTTATTTAAATAGAATTAAATATGTAAATTAAATATTTAAATTTTAATATATTTTATATTGAAGTTAATTCTTAAAATAAAATACTAATTACAGTCGACGCTCTCTGTATTGGACCTCTCTGTATTTGACCGCTCTCTGTATTTGACCACATTCTTCCTCTGTATTTGACGATTTTACACAGCTCTTATGGACAAGGACGAGTCAAATACAGAGAATGGTCCTGTACGGGTGAGTCAAATACAGAGAGCGTTGACTGTAAATAATTCTAACAAAAGAAATTATTTCAACGGTTTCATTTAAATAACTTTTTTATTAATCTCAACTGTCGTCGAGTATTTGATTTTTTTTTTTCGCGTCGAGATCGGATAGTAGTTGAATATATTCTTGAATTACATCGTAACATATATAGTAACAGTGCCGTGTAGATGAGATTGAATTTTAAAAAAAATTCACGTGTAAGTATATATGTATTTATATATATATATATATATATATATATATATATATATATATATATATATATATATATATATATATATATATATATTACGCATACAATTTAAAAAATAATGTTATACGGTCCCTTTTTTATATTTCCCTTCACTATCGCACTTACACACTCAAATATTTACACTTATATTAATGCTCATGTATTTATACATTTTTTTTTATAAATCGTTATTCTTACTATCCATTAATATGCGTCTCATATATTTATTCACACTAATAGTGTATGGCGTAAAGAGGGAATGAAGAAAAAAAAATAACATAAAAATATATATGTATAAAAAAAAAAAAAAAAAAAAAAATAATGGTTTATTTTTAGGCGGAGATCATACTGAGGAAAATTTAAAAGCGCGTGCATTACTAACACACGCCACTCTCCATTATCTTGGATTAATTTACCACGCATTTAGTTATGATGGTTATAAATATTGTTTTTTATTTTTACCATTAAATTTGAAATAGAAGCTAATGTTTTTCTAACCCATACATATTAAACATAGTTTAATGTCGTTATATATATATATATCATGAAATTATTATTAATTCAACTTGACGAGTATGTTGTTCATTAATAAAAAATTGCAGACAGTATAACTAGTAAAAATAAAAATAATTATTATTTTTAATGATGTAGTCATTTTTTTTTTAATTATAAATTAAAAAGTGTACTTGACACGTAAATTAAAAATTCATACCGAGCACGTGCATTGATTATTTTTTAATTCACGTGCCAACGATTTTCGACTAAAGATAATTATATTTATATTTCATTTCAAAGCACCGAGTAATTAATTTAAATTAATGGCAAGAGTAGAAGCAAAGTATATCTATATATATAAAGAGTTATTAATTATAATTATGATTATGTATGTAATTATAATATTTTAATGGGGTATAAATAATTAGTGGTTGAATAAAAATACGAACCTTTAAAAGTCTTCGGAAGTAGGGGCTGCAAGCAGACAATACAACTTTGTGTGCAGTGAAACTGTTACTATCGCAGGCGAGTGTAACGTCAACAAAGTCCTCTTCATCACGTAAATGCCGAAATGAGCTGAGTATGCTCGAATGGAAATCATTCCATCTGAGCGAGTACTGTTGCTCGCTGTTTGAGGACGACGAAGAGGCCGCCATGGCGTCCACCCCCTCGGGACCCACGGCCGAGGGTACCAAAGGTGCTATTGTAAGCGCAGTGGCACCTCACTTCAACTACAAATACCACTTTTTTTCTTATTTATTTTATTTTATTTTGGTATATACTTTTTTTTACTCAGTATACTTTTTTATTCTGTATATTTTTTCTGCTCTTCACTCTAATCACTTTCTACGCGTTTAAACACTTGCTGAAAAAAATTAAAAAAATGAAATCAATGATGTAAATTAAAAAATAACAATATTAATAATAAATAAAAATATTTACCTGAATTTTTCAACAAAAATTTCATATCTAAGTCTTGTAAAAAATGTCTTTTGCCCAGTTTTTTAATTGGTTAAATAAATTTAAAAAATAATAATTTTATAACTCAAAACATAAATTGTTCTTCAGTCTTGATAAAAATATTCCGCCGCCGCCTGAGATCTTTGTCTTTTACTGAAACAAAAAATAAAAAATTATTATTAGTTTTTTTTTTTTTCTAAATAATTATTATCTAAAGAACCTTAAGAAGATTAAAATTAAAATTATTTTAAAGCGCCTGGTAAATACAAACAGAAGAATGTAAAAAAAAAATACTTATATTACGGGTCCACGGGGGCCCGAAATTCCATGAAATTTTTTTTTGTGTACTTTATTTTTTTAAAGTAAAGATGAAATACTGAAAAATGTTGTGCCTGCAAGATGGTGTAGCACATATTGCGCTTTAGCTCGTAAAACGAATGGTCCTTTTTACTCATACTTGTATACTTATAATGCTGTACATCTGTACGGTATATCTATGTATTTATTCTTGCTGTGCTTTATCTTTCTCATCTACTCATTCACTCAGTTATATTACTTAGTCACTCAATCTACGGTCCTTCGTCCCTTACATTACTTAAATTTCGTCCCTAATTTCCTGCCTGACATAAAGAATGCTCGGTTTATACCACGTACCTACTCTCTTTGCGAAGGGAGTTAAAAAGCCGCCATTGCATTACGTTTTTTATTTCATTTCTAAATATTTACCCTGGGTTGAAAAAAAAAAAAATTATTCTATCTTTTAATTATTTAGCTTACTCTTGAAACTTTTTTTTTTTCATCCCACTAATTATTATAAAATTTATTTTACTCTGAAAAATAAAAAGATATATCATCGAATAGAGTTTGAGCCGCAATATGATTTGATAAGAAAATATTACCGGATTAGAGTACTGTTATTTATTTAATATCACGTTATCGATTTCATATTTTCGGTATCGACTAAAAGTAATAAATAAATAAATAACAATAAAAAAGTACAATCAGAGTATGTATTAACAATGAATTACATGACAAAAAGACATTCGCGCTGAGTATATTGTATTAGAAACATACAAACGTTTAAATTTCAGACGAATTTATCGATCAAATAACGAACCAGTAAAATAAAACCTACGAGAAAAGAAGAATAGAACAGAATGGCGTAATATAAGTCTAGTAAACTTTTAAATCGGATTTTATTATTAACCTTTTTATTTTTTTTGTTATCCAACGTCCATTAAAAAATAATTAATTAAATTTTTCTGACATTTTATAATAGTTTTTAAATAAAATCTCATTATTTATAAATTAAAATACGGACATTGATTATACGTTATCAAAAAAATTCATAACGGGAAGTATGAGTAGATAGACGAAAAAAAACGAATATGTGATTGAAATATTTCCACGGTTTTATACAATTAAGATAACAATATGTTTGAATTAAATTATTATCAATTTAATAATATATAAAATTCTTTTTATTTTTTTTTAACATTTTGTTTTATCAAACCGTGGAAATCTATTGGTGGAAAAAATTACAAATCAAATTTACTCACGATTGATTTATTGATATGCGTGATAAAACGTTGGATAACAATTATTTTAGAACGTAATATGTAATAATAGCAATAACAATTATTGTTATTGTTATTATTATCAATAATAATTGATTAATTAGTTATTATTATTAAATAAAAAAAAAAAATTGTTGAGTGACAAATAAGAGCAACACCCGCTTGTACTCAGAGCAAGTAACAGGAAAGCAGAGAAGAAGCAGTACGTACAGTAGTTAAAGAGTTATATCATACACAATAGAATGTTACAGAAGAGACGAGAAGTGGCGTGCGTGTTTTATTTCACCGAAGAAGAAGCAGAGCAGTAGCAGCCACCAGCAATGTAACAAATATATGTATATAAATAAATATAATAATAGTAGGAAGAGTATTGTTGTATTGAAGACTGGCATGAGTATGAGTATGAGATTACTAATGTAGTGTAGCACGTGCGCACGTGAGTAGCCAGATCTTATATATATATGTATACAAAAAGGTTTGGTTGCGTTGTTTGGCTTGCCCGCGCCGGATTTATTGATCACACACGTCACACGCGATATGACGAATAGGGTATACATTCTACAGTTGAACGAATTTGCTGTCGTTAACAAAAAATGCCGAGCCCTTTCTTCCTTAAAACTTGCACTAAAATTTAATTTACCTAAAATATATTTAAAATATAATTAATATAAAAAATAATTACGGTAATAAAAAAAAATTAGTCTCTATTATTCTATTTACTTTAAAATAAGTGATAATTATATTTAATTGGTAGATTAATTCTAAGAAGAATTGATTCGCGGAAAAAATTAGCTGGAAATTAAAAACTAACCTGATTGTCGTTGTTAAATATAGAATTATTTATATTTATATTTATATTGTTAAGTTGTTTTGTATTTTCTTATTTATTCCGTTCCTACGCACTGATTTACATTGAGTGTATTAGCGGTTGTATGTCGAATGCCTATGTAATATAACATAGCCGGTATTTATGGATGTGTAAATGTATGTTGGTAAAATGTATAGAGTTGTAGAGTGTTATAGGTCGGACTGGCAGTGAACAAGTTTGCGTCCAAGGTCGTGTGTGTCCAGTATTATATCCACCGAACGAAAAAGGAAAGAATGAAAAATAGAAGAGTACAAGCGGCAACAGCAGCAGCTACAGAAGCACCAGAATCACCAGTACGTAACAACATCCAAACTTAATAATAATATTAAACGAAATAAATTTTAGATTTTAAATTAGTACATATCGGCCGCCGCATCACTGTCTGCAGCTGTAATTGCGTTATATACGTACATTAATAATAAATAAATTTATTAATACCATACCCACTATTAGTTGATACCACCAATTATTATTTTAATCATCATTGTTCGTATACTATGATGATAATAATATTAATTAGATCACGACTCAAAAGTAATTAACAAAAAATTCATTTCTCCAGACAAGGACATTGCAATTAACGTTTACTATCTTCTCGATGAAACAATTAACTTTAACGAACACTCGGCCTTGCGATTAAACTTAATTAGCATTCAATCAACTCATTAATATAACTAAAAATAAAAAACACGTTAATTATTATTTTTTTAATATTAATGTGTTAATTATTAATAGTGAAGAAATAATAAAAAAACATTACCAAAATGTTTTAAAATCCACTTTTTAACATTTGCTCGATACCATTCATACAGTGCATTCATACAATTGCTTGGTAAAAATACAAATTGCAATCATCTCCTTGGAAAAATAATAATCAAAACAAATCACAGCACAATTCACAGCTTTTCAATACTAAGAAAAATAAAATTTAAGTTTACAAGTATAAGCAAAAAGTCACGGGATTTACACGAAAATTAATAAAAAAATAATCTAGTAAATTATTTAAAAATTCACACTTGCACAGTCGAGCTAAGAAACCGGTACACAGCCACTAATAAATAAATAAATTAAAATATATATTCTTAATTTAATTGAAGAAATAATTTAAAAAATGACAGTTACCAAAATCAAAAAAATTTTTTTTTTTAATTTCAAGTTAGGACTACCTAGTACAAAGATTCACAGCCATAATTTAATGAGTATGATGCTCAATATATATATTATAACAAATATATAAAGAGAACGTACACGAACCTGATTGCGGGGCGGCGCACCGAATTATGGGATGGTATGCGCTTTCGACCGTTCGGCGGCTTCAGCTTCGCTCCCTTCTTCTGTAGTCTCGTTGCCCCCTCTTGATACGTACTACACATATACTCTTCACTCTTCAATACTGCTCGGTACAACTACTCCCCTCTCTTTACCACCCCGCTGGTACACACCGTAGACATCCCCTCTTCGTACTCGCAACTTCTTGCTCTTACTCTTCTATATGTATATTATTATATATTGTACTCGCGCTGATACTCACACAAAAGCACCAGCGCAAAAGACCAACTACTATAAGACTTTACTTCTTTCTTCTCTCGCTCTCACTTCTCTAAAACTAAATGTATGTGTTTGCTGCTGGATGCTCTTTATCTTGCTCTAGCCGTTTCGGCTAGGCTTTGGATTATTTTTTCCCCTTTACATCCTCAACATCCAGTACTTCCTTCTCTTACCTCACTCTTTTGCTTTGCTCTCACATATTCACTTTTACTTTCGGCTTTTATCACACATACGCATTTCCATTACAACGCGCTTCATTAATTTATTATTTCTTCTTATGATACTAAAAACAAAAAAAAATTTTTGTTCTATAAAAACAATTAAAATAAACAAAAAAAAATTTAATATACATAATCTAATAATTATTATGTAATTTAATTATTGTCACTTAATTAATACTTATTTTAATAAATAAAATTACCTTTAATGTTTTTTTTTAATTTCCAATTTCTTAATTTTGAATTTCCCGCCAAAAACTAAAATTTCTTCTTTTTTTTTTTTTATTCTGTGCTGAAATATTGATTAAATATTAATCATTACAATTATCATTACATATATTTTCATATTATATTTTGATGTACTCACATTTATTTACAAACTTCTAGAATTTTCACTTCCAGAAAAAGCGCAATTAAAAAATTAAAAAAAAAATAACTTAATTTATAAGAAAAAAGGGTTGTACACAATAATAATAATAATAATAATAATAATAATAATAATAATAATGTAACGGCGTATATAAATTTGTCGTGGTGCATACTCGCATGCGCTAGCCTCAGGATCGATAGACGCGACCACCGGGTCCGCGTATTACATGTATGACGTCACACGGGCCTGACAGCTAGCGAAAAGCCGCGATTATTAACGGAGTGTGCCGAGGGAAACCGAGGGTACGCGAACCGGGTGAAACCATCCCCATACGAGCCTTCTTCCATATCATCCACTATCATAATCGGGGAAAAATAACGTTAACGCAAACGCAAACAACCACGACGACATCCTATTCAATGTACTTGTTTTAACGTCACTCATAAACAATTCGTAATCTAAATAACTGCATTATTATTAATATTAACATTAGTAGTAACAATAATAACAACAATAAAAATAAAACTAACAATTGTTTATTTCAATAAATATATTTTTTTACGTAGGTAAGGATTTGTCAAAACACGATCAACATTACCGGCTGTGTAATTTCAATTCGCAAGATAATGATAAAGTAAATTCTGTTATTTTTTTTTTTTATTTCAAGTGACAAGTGTGTACTCGGCTTACAACAATCCAAGTAATTATTATTCATAATAAATAATAACTTAATTTTAAAGATAAATTATAAATTAAAATATAAGAAAACAAAATGGCGGGATATCGTGTTGATAATTATTAACGGTGAAGATAATATATTATTTTTTCTCTAAATTATAATAATTGTTATTGTTGTTATTATTATTACTGATTTAACGGTTAATTAAATATAATTAAATGTACGTGATACGTATATATTAATTATAATGGTAATAATTAATAATGAATAATAATAATAATAATAATAATAATAAAATTAGATCCGCGAGATAATATTAAAAACTCAAGGTGAACAGTGGTGAGTTGATGCATAAAATATAAAATAATAATTATTAATAATAATGACTAACTAGGACAATAAATAAATAAATGAATATTAACTATATTATAATAAATTATTAGGTAAATAAATGTCGAGTGTTAAAAAATAGTGATATCGTCGCATTGCCCTGCAGTAGCTGTTGGCGCAGCTGAGCCAGAGCACACAACTTAGACATCCTATGTCGTACATACACACCTACATCTATATACATTGATACATTGATACCAACAACCAGTAGGGCTCTATATATATTGAGGACAACATATACAAGTAAAGGCACGAGGTGAAGTGGGTGGTGTTGAGCTAACACGACCCACAGCCCTACATTTGAGGACAACTAGTGCAAGCTAACCTTACAATATTATAACGTCTCTGCGCACGATTACATTGCTTACATACATTTTTATACATCAGTCAATTGTGGCAGTATCCGCTGTGTCCTGCTTTTTTTATGAAAACAAGTGTCACAAGTGAGTTTTGTATCCTGAATTGTCGTCATCACCGCAATAGTACTTGAGGTGTTTTAGCAGATGACAGTTTGAAGAAGCTGATGTTGGTGAGTTATTGTCATGAAAAATAAAGAACAATTATTAAACTTAATAAATAAATAAATAATAAAAGTGTTTGAAAAACTAAGTGGTGACGCGTAGACGGGAAGAAGAACGTCCCCGCGTGAGCGGTGGCGTGAGAAGTGCTGGAGGTGGACCAGGAGGACGACGAGGTGTCGTGGTGTTTGCAGAATCACCTGTCAGCTCTTTAGCAGGTGTTCAAAGAGGTTATGGTCCATCAGAGGAGGGAGTGCTCAGGGTAAGATTATCATCGTCGGGATCAAGACACGGTAACTATCGCTGTGATGTATTGGACTCACCCTCGTCATCACGATCAAACGAGTTCATCGATATACCATATTCATCAGATCGGGTGGGTGTCGTCAGTGTTGGTGTCGGAAGAACGTCGATTGTGAACAGAGGGTTGCCGGGTGTGGTGCCTTCAGCCCGCGGCCTGGCCGGGAGTCCGGGTGACGACGAGGTCAGTGGAGGATGGAGTGACCTACGTCGTCATCCCCCGGAACGACTAAGACACGGAGCTGGCGGCGGTAGTAGTTTTGGTACCGAACGGCTGCTTCTCGACTCCGACGACGAGGAAGAGGAAGAGGAAGACGAGGAACTCCTCGACGAGTACCAGGAAGACCACGCGGAGAAAGAAAAATTCCACCCGGGGGAGCACCTGGAAGTGGAGGCGGAGGAGAAGCAGCCGGCAATGTCTAGGCAGTCCAACCGGACCACTGAACGGGACTTTAGAGAACGCGATTTTCGGGAACAACGTGGCGATATAAGGGATCGCGGCGCCGCTTCTGCCCCATCTGGAGACCACAGACCGCTGATTGACGAGCACCTGCCCAGGAGACAACACAGAGACAGAGATCGCGACGCTGATTACGATTATGAGCACAGTGCTACCGCTGCTACTGCGTCTTCCACTCATACCAATAATCCGGTGAGTTTTTACCATCACTATCATCATCATCATCATCTTCTTAATTTATATTTATTTATTTATATTAGACATTTGTATATATTTTAATTTAATTTAATTTAATTTTGTTTAATTGGAGGGCTAGTTTTTGCTAATGCAAGAGTTTGCGGCTTGATATACGTCCAACGGTTTAGATTGAGAAGAAAAAGACCTGGTTTGTGTAGTGTAGAATGTAGGTCAGTGTATAAGCTTGATGGAGCATTGGAGGTGTGCGCCTGCTCTGCTGGCTGGTTGCTCCTATCCACCAGAGCAGTGGAGCAAAGGGACAGGATTGGTTCTTCGTCTGTTCGTCGACGGAAGAACGGCCAGCGGGTTTCCTCTCTCGCACGTGCCCTTTATCATCTTCTTTTTCTTTTTTCCTGCCTTACTTCCATCTTTTTTATATTCCTATATATTTTTATACGTGGATGTATATCAATACATACATCCTTGTAAATATATATAGACGTAAACGTATGAGAGCAGACTGCACCTTGACGTCTGCTATTTAATCTACTTGAGTGTTATCCACTATTGCCAAGGTTAAGAACGTTTTTTCTTACTTTTATCTGATTCTCTTTGTTTTTCATCCTTGCAAGCCGCTGAAATAGTTTAACTGGTTCCTAGAATCATCCAGTTCGCTCTAAGTGCTGTTCAGGCGGATAGAAGCAAGAGCAAGAGACACGAACATGGCTAATCGTCAAAAAGAGTACTATATACTATATTGTGTATACATGGGCTTAGTTGATCTTAGGCGTACTTGCACCTGCGCTTAAAAATAAACTTTTAAAAATTTAAAACGAAACCCTCGGGCAAATTTACAGAATTGCTATTATATTATTATATTATATATTTATATATATGTGAAAAGAGAATGGAGAAACGCCCATAAGTCATTTATTTCACGAATTATTATTCCTTTTATTTTATTTCAATTCGTAGAATTTGTGACTAATAATTTAATTGTATTGAATTTTTATTACTTAAAAAAATTTTTTTTATTTATTTTAGGGTTTCATTTAGCATCTTGAGGGTGTTTAATTAAAGCTAATTTATTTTGTTGATGGTAAAAGTAACTAATGAGCTGCTGCGGGGATTATTTAATGATACATAAGACATGATCAAATTGCAAGTTTATTTTTTTGTTCGTATGTATTTAGCATGTATTTATTTATTCGTAGTCTGTGCTGGGTAACTTCGGTGTGTATTATCAATGTGTGCGTATGTGTGTTGTTTTAAATAAAACCAGTGACGAACAAAGAATTTAAAAGTATAGGTTTATATGTATATATATAGTAAAATTTGGGTATTGTATAAAAAGTAAAATAATAAAATAAAAAAACCGTTATCTTATAAAATTGACTCTTGAAACTCAGCACTTGTGAAATGAGGATAAAAAAAAAGGTATCCGATGTGATGCGCAAAACCGGTCTGATGAGGGATAATGAAGTTTAACTTTAATTTTATTTTATTTCATACTTGAGTGCAGTTTGATCATTTTTATTTTCATTTATTTACATATTGTCTAAGTATTGTAGTCGATGGGTGAATTTTTATTATTTTATATTTTATTTAACAGATATTTAGTGCGATAGCTTTCACAAGATGACAGCTCGAATTGAATTTTGTGATTTCTCAGGACCAGTAATTTTTTTTTTTTTTTTAATCTTTTAAGTTTAACTGACCTGATCCTTATGATCCTGGTCCTTTCTACCGAGCCAGTCATCTCGTCATAGTCTTTACCTCGACTTCACTTAAGCTATACAATGTAGCACATAAATATATGTTTTACAGTATATATATATATATATATATATATATATATATATCTTGGGTGCATACCTAAAATATTGAACAGGTTTTTGGATAATACAAGAATTTTAGGGGAGAGTATTTTTAAAAGATATTATTAATATTTCTCTTTAATGAATTTCTTGACAATATTTACAAACTATTCTATTTAAATTTTAAAAAATAGTTCTGAGACAAAAAATAAAGGCTACTAGTTAATAATAAATAATAAATAAAATTTATTGATAAATCAAAGCTAGTGAAAGTTGATTATAATGAAAGCAGAAACTCGGTATTAAATACTGATACAAATATACGTATTTTATGTTATTATTAATATCCATATCCATAAAAAAAATACTTCGAGGCAAGTAAACATATACACGATAATAATAAAACTCGATTGGTATTAATATAATAATTTGGGACTTACATACAAATGTATATATCGCTCGCAAAAGGTTACTTGCTCTTAAAGTAGTCTAGACTTGTCGACTGTCGAATGATAATTAAAAATATTGGATGCCGGGTTTTTGGTTTAAAATCATGTGACGTGTCCTCGTATTACCCAGCCGCGGGTCTAGTATCTGGTGGACTAAATAAAAAAAAAATAAAATAAAATAAAAAACGAAATTAATAAGATTTAAATGCTGCTATGCGGACCATAGGCCGGTGGAGATCGGGGATAAGGTAAAGCTAAATGATGGGTGGTCAAATAAAGAATTTATGCTCGTTACCTGGGACGGTTTTTCTGCGAAATTAGCTTCGATTACACTCATACACATACATACGTATTTATTTTAAATACAGACCCATGAAAAAGATGATATATAAATATATAACGCTATAACGCAACGCATCGAGTAAAAAGACCAAACTAAAAACCAGCTAGACCAGGTATATTATATTTTATATCTACTATACCGATACCAGTAGACGTACTTTCTGTTGTATAGGTGCAAAACGCGATTAACTGAATTCATGAATAACTTAATAACAATAATCAAAGTATATTTATAACAATAATAATGCTAATACTAATAAAAAAGCAGTTGGATTGAGCACCTGGCTACACTTTTGTCGATTGCGCTCACCACTCCAATTTTTTTAACTTATTAAGGTACAATTTCAATTGTCGAGTGATGTCATTCTAATATAGAGAGTAATATAATATGAAAAATTAAAATTTGTCATACAAGAGAACAATACAATTATAAATTTGATAAATTTAAATATTACTATGTGGTTGCTGGGAACTCTCAGCTCGACGAGGCATGAAAATATGTCGGGGCCATTAATACCCGCCTTTTGCCTCCAATATACATACTTATCTCAATCTTGTGATAAAAAAACTACTGAGGACACGGTCCTGCAATTACGTCATCGCAAATACATAAAAGAGTCTTTAAATTTAAACAAGTATTGATAATTAATCAATAATGTATTTAAAGTTAAAAGTAAAGCTGTTTTGGATACTGGATTTACAAAGTACACACTGTCTAAAGAGTCGGCTCTTAACTTGATTTATATAACATATATACAACCAGCATATGTGTATTATATAAATAATATTATACATGCCGGGAGGTATGTATGATCAGAAAAGTATGTACATAAATACAATAATGTTCGAGTAGGTGCATTCAACCGGTGAATAAGGGTTTAGTTTGAGAAGCAGTCGCTCAGAACGGCAACCCTTTACTTTAAAATACAGAACCGTGGCTAATTTCAATGGCTGGGCTTTAATCTAACGGACTTGATCATCGATCGGTGATGAAATATTGCCGCCGAAGAAGAACAATAAGAAGATGAAGCAGAACAATCGGTGAGAAAGTGAAAAAAAAAAGGTACCGATAATAAATAGCAAGTATGTACAATTGTTGCTAGAGGATAAGAATTGTCTGGGTGAAGAAAAAATATTCATCGGTCCGGAGGCCGAAGAATGTAACCAAGTACTTTTAAACCAGGGGGCCACGGTCTGGACTACAGACTGAGGACTAGTAAACTTACATTAGCCGGGCCTGTAAGTCGTATCGACTCAGCTTCAGCGCCAGGTAGTAAAGAATAAGTAGGTATAGGTATAGGTAATCTGTGAACGTAAAAACGCGAAAGGTATAAGTTGAGAGTTTGCTTTTTAGGTTGTATTGGGAGGACCGAGGACAGAGTTACTTATACTTATACTTATAACGTAGGGACCTTTAAGAAGTAAAAGGTAAGATTTAGTTTTGGTTGTCGTGTCTGAGTAGTCCTCATCGTCCATCTTACATTACATTAGTCGCTATCGGCTCTACGCTGCTCTCCTGTTGACTGTTGATGTTGACGGTGCTTTTGCTTCTGTGTTGGTAATATAAATAGTTGGTAAATGGCGAATAAAGAGTCAAAAGTATCAGAGAAAGAATTTATAAAACAGATGAGATTAGTATTTGGTTATAAGCGTAGGTATGTATGTCGCGGCTTTTTCCCTCGGACTTGCCTTATTTTTCTTGCTCTTATTTTTGGTTTATCTTCACCAACTTCTTGCTGTTAGTCCATGTCTTGTTATTTTTATTCGTTTGCCATGTGGTGAAACTACTCTAGCGCACCAGCATCACTAGGTATAGAACTTAAACTACCCCATACTCTCTGTAACACTTATTATTATAAGTTACAAGGCTTACTCAGCTCAGATAGATTCGACGGATACATACCTGATGCAAGACGTGTATGGGTACAACACAGATGGAGATACTCTAGTACATAAGCTCGCTTTTGGCGGCCAAATCTTCCATCCATGGGGCATCTTCTACTTCTTCTTTATCTTATTCTTCCTCCTGCTATTCTCTTCAGTTCTTTCGTTAAGATTACCTTTAAATTTCTTGCTCAGCGTCCTTCATATTTTGGACTGCTAGCTTCTAGCTGCCCATTGCCCAGGAACCCGCCGGCAAATCTTTATACTTTGGTTCACTTCTTATATATTAGTTTCCTATATCTAAACTCTGGTATAGGATAGCAATTTTTACTCTGGTCTACAACCATGAGTCTCCACTATCTCGGCTCTCTTTTTCTTTGTCTTGAGTGTCCAGTCGACGTATTTACGTCGTATTTATACCTGATGGCGATCCTGCTGTCTGCCGTAAACTGAGATCCTTTTTTCGTTAAATCATTAACCAATTGTCATGCAAAAAAGATATATATTTCATTTTTATTATTTCTTCCTTTTTTTTTTTTTACTTGTCATTTCGGTTAAGGATTTTTCTGAGAACCGGGTATTGAGACACGGCAAATTGCTGAAATATGAATAACCGAAGATAAATTTAATAGTTGTACACTTATTTACAGTTATTATTATTAGTATTGTTCTTACTCACCGTAAAAAGGATCAGCCGAAGAATTAAGATCTTGTACTTTACTCAGGCAGATGATATGCTCACCAGAACATCAGAAGACAGGTGCAGCTGGACGTATCACGTTTCCGAGTATCTAAATATTTATAATTGCTTGATCAAAATTTTTAGATACTGTTTTTAGATTAGGATTACTTGATCAGCGTAACCCATACTCGAAACCTCAACTTTTTGATCATGATACTGGGAGTGATAATAAAGAATACATTGTCTAAAAAGAGAATAGAATTAGGTTTTATAAAAATTTCAGACACATAACACATAATGATACTTCTAGACATAAATGAAACACCAGTAATTTGTACATACGTCAGATGGCGTCTGTTCGTGACTGGTTCATATTATATCGGTCAACAGAAAATAATACATGTATTAAATGTTAGGTTTTATAAATTAGAATTCAAATAAGCAGCGGCAGCGGCGTCCTGTTGTTATTGTTGTTGTTTGTTGATAGTCTTGTTCTTGTTGTTATTGTTTCTGTTCCTCCCTTGGTGACTTTTTTGTTCTTTTAATCTTGGTAGTTCTTGCTTCACATTATCAAGTACCTGAAAGTTATTTTTAAAAAATACAGTGGGCTTATTTAACCGAGAATTTAGATTATACGCATTAAGAAAAAACAGGCGGCAAGACGGCGGTGATGCCGACTCTTACCTTACCTAGTCGATTGTAAAACTCTCTACTATTATTCCTGGAAATTTAATACAGATATCGTATATGTGCGACTACACGTATATATAAATACTGATATACGAATGTATACTTTATTCCCTTTCTCTACCGACAATCTTTCTTGTCGTTTTTCTCTCCATACTCATCCGACTAATAAAAGCTAACGTATGGGTTAGCTTCAAGGTCCTTTAGCTAAAATTCTTTTGCTCATCATCTTTCTTGCCTCTTATTATTATTTCATTCTTTATTCCACTCTTACTTACATATACATATACTTTTTTTTTGTTTTTTATTTCAACTTCCATCTCGTTTATTTTTATTGCTCCTCTTTTTCTCATTTTCTCACCAGTCACCAAAAATATAAAATATAATTAACTAAATTCTCTTATTACTCATCGCCTCTACTTACCAATACCAACTTTAAAACTAATACCACCGGGCATAGTTTTTTATTTTTAAATAACATCAAATATTTATTTCTATACTGTAATAATTTAAGCCCAATTTTATAGACAGTGCTGCCTACTTTGTTTTATTAATCCAATCATTTGGAAATACTATAATGATTGAAAAACAAAATTAAATAAAAAAGTTTAATTAACGATTTCATATGAAGTTTCATATGAAATTTAAGAAAACCAAGTGGGAGGTACGGTCTAAGAATTTTCTTAGCCAAAGTTAAATATTATATCTTCTTTGTAATGTAAGTAAAGAAGAAAAAAAGGAAAAAAACGAGTCTACTTATACTAGTTTTCTAGTTTAGTTTAAATAGGCACCATCTGTCGCAGGTCAATCACGTTTTAAAGAAAGTTCTCCTCTTTTTCTTAAAACATCCCAACAATACCCGATAATCTTGTGCATTTAAGACATCTCACGTAAAAATATGTACATCCCTTTCAACTGACCGTCGAAGAGCTGAGTGGAGGTTGTATCTGATAAATAATAAACGTCGAAAAAGCTATAACACAATGATAATAATTCAACACGCATATTGACAATTGAAGCATATTCACTGTACTAATTCATAAAATCTTTTCAGACTTACCCATGGCGTCCAAAAATATACCCATAAAAAAGGATGTAAAGAATAAAGTAATGAAGGTCATAAAAAGAAGCCATATAGTTAGCCATTATAACGTACCAAACTTGGTTTTTTTTTTCATTTTTATTTTTATTCGTACTGAAGAATGCCGAATAAAAATGTAGATGGGGATGAGGACATGCTGTTAGTCTGAGTTGACTGCATGAAACTGGGCACAACGAACAACACACGGTACGAGAATTTGCAGCCTAAACTCGACGTGAGGCATGTAGGCCTTATGTTGTTGTTCCTCGACGTAGGCCCAGACTTGTAGATCTGGTGGCTGGTGATTGGGCGGGGGTGTGATGAGCCCAGGTCCTGGATACATAAAAATAACAAGAAATCAGAATTAGTGTGAGAGAGAAGTTTGTATGGATACTTACAGACTGCATCACGTCATTACTTATCTCCTTCTTCTTTTATCTCTTGTTTCTCTATTTTTATCTAGCTGTCTCGCTCGTTTCGTATTTTATTTAAACAGAGAGGATAATTTTAGGGAAAGACCGGGAGATAGAGACAGTTGCAGATGAAAACGAGAGCGTAAGCTTGAGATCTGTAATCTAAAGCATAAGTATAAGTACTTATGTATGTTGTTTAGTTATGTACGGATGTTGATTCTTATGGATGTATGAATGTATGGACAGTACGGGTATGCTATGGACTTAGATTTTTATATTTATATTTAAATGTGTATGTGAGACCGTGAAGGGTGAGGGGAATGCTAAGACTGCGGTCAAAGTGACGAGGGTATGATGTTCTTCTTAATGCTCAACGGCAGGTATATTTTCTCACTTGTTCTTTCTCTCTGACTCTCGCTTATGTTCATCTACTTTTATATATATTTATAATAATAATAATATATAAATATGTATGTGTATACACATACTCATTATAGGTATACGTGCTTTTTTATATTCGTAAATTCCTATACTCATAATATGCGTATTGATGCTTATATTCTATATTCTATATTCTACACTATTTTAATTTATTTACCTTTTACCTTGGGTTTATGTAGGTATATAGATATAGTAGGTATACCGTATAGTAGTACAAAGTAATGCTGGAGTAAATATATGAGGGAGGAGAATTTTTGTTAAAAATATTTTTTTGGGTTCCTGGAAATTCAACATATTTTTTTTTAAGTTAATTGTATAGTACAATTATGCCTTTTACGCTTTTAAACTTTTGTTAGGCTTATTGAAGATAATTAATGTTTATTTTTCTTTTTCTCCATTTATTTTCATTTTTTAAAATTAACTAAATTATTTATATGTATGTATGCCGACATGTCTTCGGAAGGTTCTGGATTCGAATCCCAGTCCGAGCTATCTAATAATTTTTTCTCGCATATTCTATAAACTCACATTAAGATGATCCTCTCCACATTCCTTTCTCAATCCTTCCCTACCAATATCCTGTTACGTGAATGTGGAACGCTTCACGTAATAATTACCGTAACTCCTATTCTTTCCCGCTTCACAGAATTATTTATATTTGTAAAAAATGCTTACCGTAAGATGGACGGTGTGGCTTAATGTATATAGAATAAGCGAAAGGAAATTTAGTATAGACCGGATAGCTCAAATGGTAGAGTAGCCGACATGTCTTCGGAAGGTTCTGGGTTCGAATCCATTTATTTATATAATTATTTATATTGGTAGGAAAGGATTGAGAAAGGAATGTGGAGAGGATAATCTTAATGTGAGTTTATAGAATATGCGAGAAAAAATTATTAGATAGCTCGGACTGGGATTCGAACCCAGAACCTTCTGAAGACATGTCGGCTACTCTACCATTTGAGCTATCCGGTCTATACTAAATTTCCTTTCGCTTATTCTATATACATTAAGCCACACCGTCCATCTTACGGTAAGCATTTTTACAAATATAAATAATGCTGTGAAGCGGGAAAGAATAGGAGTTACGGTAATTATTACGTGAAGCGTTCCACATTCACGTAACAGGATATTGGTAGGAAAGGATTGAGAAAGGAATGTGAAGAGGATCATCTTAATGTGAGTTTATAGAATATGCGAGAAAAAATTATTAGATAGCTCGGACTGGGATTCGAACCCAGAACCTTCCGAAGACATGTCGGCTACTCTACCATTTGAGCTATCCGGTCTACACATTATATATATGTACAAATGAAAAGCTAAATGACTATTTTAATTGAATATTTTAGACCGTTTAACCATAGAAGAATTTGAGTAAAAATAATTAAAGCTATAGAGCATTTAAAAACGATAGTGGATATGATTATTAAATAAATATGTTATCGAAGAATATGATCGTGAAATTACAGGCAAGGTCTAACGGAAGAGCTTACACACTCACGGAGAAGAAACGTGATCGTGACAGCCTGCAGTTGGTGAATTTAGGCGTGCCAGTGAGAAGACACGTTGTTGTAAGTAATTAACGACCAAAAGTTTACAAAAAATCTAAGAAAATTAAAAAAATTTAATTTTTAAAATAAAAAACAGCAAAGTTATATAACAATAGCAATAAATTCACTTTGCACAAGTCAAAATTTCTTTAATAAAATAGTTACAATTTGAATAACGCTTGGCAAGCTTCGCACTCCACAATCGCAGCTTTAGCACTAATTTAATAACAATGCTTAAGCCAAAAAGCTGCGAGAACAGTAAATTTACAACTTCAGGCTGTTGAAAAAAAATAAAAGTATAAAAAAACTCGTCTATTTTATGAAACTCGACGCTAAATGTGAAAGTAAAGCACCTTGCATTGTATTAGCTTCTTTTCATGTTCAAAGAAGAAATATTTGAAACGTCGAAAAATTTTTTCAACGTCAATTATTCGTTTCGGTAATGTCTGCAAACGCATTACTACATTTTTCTATTCAACCGAGGTAAACTTAACTTTCTCGTACATTTTTCATTTCCCCGCTACGCTCCCGGGGATGCAAATGGTCACTCCATTGTTACATCTTCAAGAAGAAGAAAAAAAAAGAAAAAAAGAGACCAGACTAAGTAAAGAAAAATTTAACTACTCGCACATGATTTTAAAGAAAATAAAAATTCATCGTCTAGATTATCTTAAAAACCACCAACCACTTGAAGCTATTGTGCTCGAAAAAAAATCTTTACCTTTGCCGTATCTACACAAAGACTTAGTAATAATAATAACAACCGGGCAGGCTAAAGTTAAATTTTCCATTAAAGTAAATTAAACAAACCGTCGGACAAAAAACAATAATTTAATTTAAAATTTAAATATCATGACCTTGTTTTTTTAATCGTCACTTTCAAAGAAGTCTATGCGCTTGCCCTCAGTAATTTTTTTTTCTTCTCTCATCCCTCTTTAACTCACACAATTATTTCTTTCTTTAAACACACATACTAATGCATTATTTCATTTACTACTTTAACTTGCATAGTTGTATATAAATACATACTTGTGGATTATATATATATATATATATATATATATATATATATATATATATATATATATATATATATATATATATATATAAGCCTAAGCAGCAACGCGTCAACATTGCTCTCTATTCATTGGCCGCTATGCGCCGAAACAAAACGAAAGAGTGCACACGTCTTTCAAGGATAACGACTATGGTCCCAAGCTTTAATACTTACCGCAAGGACCTAACGCCATATTTTTGACAATTGAATTTTTGTCTTACATTATTTCCTAATTTAATTATATATTTATCATTTTTTTATTCAGTTTACTCCAAAATTTTAGGTAGCAAAACTATTTAATACTCCAATAAATTTTGCGCAATTTCAAAATTTTAAGTCTTAAAATTCTAAAATAAATTTATTAATATTAATTTTTTTAATTATTTCAAAAAACATCAATTGATATTTTTTGAATTAAATAAAAAGTTAACGCTCTAAATTGACCAAAAATTCAATTAATCTAAAAAATTTGTTAATTAAATGAGATAATTTTAAATTTCATTACTTTGTGGTAATTTAATTAGAAAGAAAGTAAAATAAATAAAGTAAAGTAAATGTAAGCTTAAATAAAAAATGATAAATAGTGATTAAAAAAGAAAAAATGCTGATAAAAAATGACCCTGTATGCAGAGGGTTAAAAATGACTGCAGAATAAAAAGAGTTTAAATGAGCCTGCAGTGTATAAACTCGAAATTTCCATGAGCAAAAAAATATACATAAGTAAGCTACAGTATAAAAAAAGAAGCTAATGAATAAGAGGATAGATTAAAGTATAAAGTATAGAATAGGGACATGAGGAGGCAAAGCCGCTATATATATATATAAATCCTTGTACAATTGACCTTGACTAGGCCCAAAGTATATATACCAATACGGTGGTTGGGGTGTTGCTCGCTATTTCGTAGACCCTATATCCCCTTTACCTTATTTCAGTGTTACCTCCACTTCTTAATTTCTTGACTCCTCTCTTCCTCGACTTTTTCTACCTCCTCTGGATCCTCCTCCTCCTCTCGTTCTTAAGCTCGATCCTCGTCTCTCTGCCTTGGGTCCCGGTATATATCTTGCTCCCTTTACAAGCTCGTGGTGATGCCACAGACCCTGTAGTTCTGCATTCGCAGACTCCTCCATCAAGGACACTACAAAAAGTACATTAGACGAAAACACGTTGCCATTATACACGACGACGGCTAAAAATTCTACTCTAGCTTATACTTATACTTATACTTATACTGTGCTATGCTGGATCCTCAATCCGAAGATCCGAACATCTGAACACCAGCCAACACAACTGTTACCAGTTACCACTAACACTTATACATATACTTCTTCTCGACCATCATTTTTTTATTTATTTTTTATCGTGGTTTATTATTCTCCTTTTGCGGCATCATCAGTACCTGTGGCCAAACCTTGTCTTTCTTTCGGGTACCACACTAAAGTCTTTGTAACTTTAAGATAACTAAGTCCTCAAAATAACAAAAAAAATTATTTAGTATCAACCATACATATATCCTCTTATTATTATTCAAAATTAAAATTTTTTTAATAATAATACTGCTTTAAAATTTAAATTGAGAATGTCTTTATAGAGTTAATAAAATTTTTAGACTATATTGACGCTCAAAAAAAATGCACTATAATTTTTATGCAATATTTTAATTACTGATTAAATTGTTTTTTTCCTATAAATGCAAAATTTTCAAATAAAATTGGACAATTTACTAACTAGAACTTTGCTAATAATATTTATCATTAATGTGTTCGCAAAGTAGCACTTTACGCACTGAAGCGGCGCCACGTGAGTCCAAGGTGACGCGCATTCACGAAAAAAGGGTTTTATTGCATGAATTTATTAGATAAATAACAATTTTTTTTGTATTGTCTTCAGAATATTAAGTTCTATCTTATTGACCACATTTTTATTAAAAATTAATCTTCAAAAGAAGATCATACGATAAAGTATCTTAGTTATCTGTAAAAAGATTTAACTAAAAATAGTAAATGTCTTAAAGTACCAAATTTTAGATAAATTTACCAAAAAAAAAGTAACTCGATGCGTGTGTTGATGATGAAATTAAAAAGATTGCTATATATAGCACATTTATATATGAAGTAATCTTGGTCTATTTTATCATTATCGTTAATAATAATGAAAGAATGTATAAATTTAAAACATTACCGCGGATTAATGATAAACACTATCATTTAATAAAATTGATAAAATCTTCGAAACTAAAATACGTGATTAAAAAACATACAGAATTTGATTTTATCAAAAGAAACAAAATATAATTATAGACATATACATTTATATATCTTACTATTTTTTTTTTCTTTTATTCGTGCTCATACTAGTCAAGATCAAGGTCAGCTTTTGTCAGTCGATAGATATAATAGTTAAATTCAAGTTTTTTTTTGTCTCTTTTTTTAGTGAGAGAGCCAGAATAAATTAGTTCATTTGGATTTGTTTGTTAGCTGATTAATAACATTTAATAAAAAATAATTAATTATTTAATTAAATATTGCGATGGTTTATTGTGAGGTTTGTTATTGTAGTGTAGGTGAATTTATTAAGTACAGTTAATGGCAGTAGGTAAACGATAAAACGTGTAAACAGGTTTCCTTATACGGATTTCGAGTGTCTCATACGCATTTTTATTTATTTTTTATTTTTATTACTTTTGTAGATTTTTTGTGGGTTTACTTGCAAAGAGAAGGAGAGAAACATTAAAAGAGAGAGACTCAAAGTTAATACGTTATTTTTATATATTTAGTCAATGTATTTATTACTAAATTATTCATATTACGGGTAAATAAATATCAGAGTATTAATTTTTAATATTACTTCTTATTCTTATTTTTACTTTTTTATATTTATGAATCCTGTAATGTAATTAAATAACTTGGACTTAGTTCTCTTCTGGAAAGTCCAATGAATTAAACAATTTTTTTTTTATTACTCCGAGTTATATTAAAAAAAAAAAATATTTAAAATAATTAATTAGATCTGAAGCTTTTTACGTACTAATTAGTCTCGTGGGACGCTGTTATTTATCAAAAAGTTTCTTAAATTATTGGAAAAATTTTATTTCTTAGTCGGTCAATAAATTGCCAGCTATTTTGCTTAATTGTTTTTTTATTTAATTAAAAAAAAAAAAATAGATTTTATTCAATATTTTTAAAAATTTTATTACTGGTTAAAGAAATTTTATTTTTTTTTATTTCAGTTAATAAAATTTTATTAGTTTATTTTAATTAGTAAAGTTTATTAATTTTTAATATTCATTAAAAAAAATTATATTTTTTATTAATTTAATAAAAAATTAATAATACTTTTTTCTTTCAATTTTTTTTTATTAAAAAACTAATTATTAAAATGAAATTCTTAAATAATTTTTTTAAAAATCCGAATCGAAATTTTTTTCCAACAATAATTGACCTCTTGTGGCCACACATGAAAGTTTGTTCCTCTGATCTTGAGTAGCTCACAAAAACCTCTACTTTATCAACCACGTCTTTGAAAGTACTTTTTTAAATGTATAAATTAAAATGATCAAGGTTTTATTAAAAATAAATCATTGCTTATTTATAACATCTTTAATTACACGTACAAGGCAACCCGACAACTATTTTCACGGATAAAAAAATTCTAAAATACTTGACAAAGTAACAAACACAAAACATAGTAGAGTATAATAAAAAGAATATTGTAAAAAAAAATGTAGGAAGTAGAAGCGAGTTGATGTTTATAAAAACTTTAGATAATAAATAGCCGATTATATTTACATTAGAGTAATAAATGACTAGGAAATAATAATCTTGATATAATAATAATAATAACAACGAATAACAAATTTAAAAAGCGTCAGGGAGCGATTGCTGGCAGTGTAGTAAATTCAAGTTTATTTATAGCGTAGGAGGTTGCGTTGCGTTCCAAAATGATCAGCACTCGCGAGGGCTAGACAGTCATCAAGTCATCGCGTCCGTGTTATCCACGTTTATATTTTTTTTTGTATATTACTTTTTAAAATTTACTATTACATCAACAGTCCCCGTCAACTGCGCTAGATTTATTTCGTTTTCAAGTTCCTTCGTGCTTTATTTTTATCTTCATTCTTGTAAAAAGTAACTCAAAAAACTAACCGATTTATAAATATAATCCGTCTCAATGTTTCGGTGCTATAACATATGCCCTCCAAACTCAAAATTTTTTTAATGACGCCAATTAATCTCTTTATTAAATCCGATAAATTCGTTAAAGAGATGATCAGCTGACAAAAATTTTATTCTTATAGAACTCTGTTTTAAAACTATATTCTTCTCTATTTAATTGTGTACTTAAATCATATCTTCATTTAGATTTTATTGTGTTAAAAAAATATTGAGTCAAAAATGGCGCATCATTTGCGTCCTACACGTCAATATAAATCATTTGGCCGAAGAAAGGTAAATAATGATCAAATGCATATTATAATAATAGGTAATTTAGATTTTTTATTTTTTTATTCCGAAATTTGTTGATATCATTTATTTTTTATTTTTAAAAAGAAATACTTCATAAAAATATTTTTAAAAGTGACAATTTCATATTTTCTTTTGAACAGTTTATTCCTTCAAAAATCCAAGGTTTTTATGTTTGTATTAATATTTTGATTTCTTCTTTTTAATTATTATTTTTTACTAACTTTAGTTTCACAATTCATTGTATTTATAGAAGATATTGATGACTTTTATTAAAAAAATGTAACATTTAAAGCTTTTAACATTTATAATATAAATAATTTGATTTCTTCTTTTAAAAAATTAATTTAAAAAACATAATTTACTTAAGAAGCATTGTAACATTTCTAGCTTTTTAAAAATTTCCACCTAATTAATATAATTTCTTCTTTTAAACAATTAACTTCATCAAGTATCCAAATTTCATATGTTTCCAGCTTTAATTCTACATTTTTTAATATTTATAAATCAAAGTCATCAAAAATCTTAAGATATTTTAAACTTTTTAAAAATCCTTTTCAACCCAAAAAATTCTTAAATTTAAATCCCCAATTTATTTTCTAATCAAAATTACTTAATCTTGATCTAAATATTCTCTCCTCTAAAAAACACTTGATAAAATATATAATCATTCAATATATTCTTCCCACACATCCATCCTCCTAAAAGAAGCTATAAATAACTCACAATATTTGTTTATAAATATTTTCCAAAAGGGGTGAAAGTGATAGCGAAGATATGTGGGTGCAGTGGCCGCGTCGTAACATTTGCGAGTACAACCGGAATACCACAGGGAGTCGTGACACCCGGGGTGAACACCAACGCGAAAAGTCTCCTCTTCCTCCCTCCTCCCCCCCCATTATATTATACTCTACTCTACTTTATACAGGGTTTACGATCGATATAGTATACTAGCCGATGAGCTTGGTGCCTGCGGACAGCAGAAGTTTCTCTTGGCCACCTGGTGGTGAACATACTAACCAAGGATTTTAAATAAACAATAGCAATTATAAAACACAGCAGTTCTGGTTTTATTTAGGTATTTATTCGGCTAATTAATCAACAGTATGACGCTCAATTATTATTTCAGATAGGCACTAGGGGAAGAAATCGATTGAGAAAAATCCGTGGGCGGAATTTCGGTACGAAACACTGAAAATAATGATTGGAGCGTTACGAAAAAAAGCAAGATTTAAGATTTAAGATTAAGAGTAACGATATAAGGGCGAGTCTCATCTAGGGGTAAAAAACAAGGGGTCGTTGATTCAATCAACGACACACGAGGACTGTTGCCTCACCGCGCATGCGCCGCCATCTACATTCAAATGTCTATACTATACCTATATTCTTCGTCTGTATATAATACATTTATTATATCTAGTACGTCGGCGCTGATGCATCGCTAGATTCACTAGCACTACATCCACTTTTCCATACAAAATTAACCCTCAGTATGAAAAAAATTACTCGAGCACACTCTTCTTTTGCGCCTCCGCGTTATTTTATTCGCCGCATACTAAAATAAATTTTTAAATTAAAAAATCCAGTTTAATTTAATAATGTCGAGATAAAATTGAACTAATAATAATTGGTGAAGAAATCAGTTTCTCGGTAGGTGGCGAAACGGAAAATGAGACTCGGAAAAAGATAATATATTTATTTCACACGGTAAATATCATTTGTATGGGTCGAAAAAAATCAAGTGGTATCGTCAGGTGTGTCCAAATAAACTGCCGTAAACGTGAAAAAAAAAAAGAAAATTTTTGTCAGCGCAATGCGGTATTGTATTATCGCCGTAAGACTTGAGTCAGTGAATGAAATGTCGGTCAATGTGTCTCGGGCTTTTGAACTTTACCGTAATCATCATCATGTGGATTCGTAACTCTGTTATATTTAACACTAATCTCACATAAACCTCATTATTTATTTCTTCTTATAATAATATAAATAAGTAAACAAATAAACAAATTAAGTAAATTACATCAAAAAACAAAATAAAAACAAGGTTAGAAGTTAAGTGGTGAAGATACATACATATGATCTGAAGACAAGTATTTTTTTATCTCCAAAACTTTATAAGTTAATAAATAAAATAAACAAGTGTTATTAATAAGGAGAGCTGCGCAGAAACAATTATTTGTTTACTGCGTGGCTCTTTTTTCGGCGATGATAGGATATAATCAACATAACTCTGGCTACAATAAGCTATTTACTCAGGTATTTTTTTTTAATTAGTTTTTTTTATTTTATTTCTTTTAGATCAAGAGTGCGGGCTATTTTTTTTTAAGATTGAGTTGAAGAATGTTTGAGAAAAAATGAATAATATGTAATGTTTATATTACGCGATTTGCGATGTATTTTCACTGGGTTAGTTGTGTGATGACCTCGATATTGGATAAAATACAGGCGAATAGTTACAGATATTTAATTGCCGCTTGAGAAGCCATGCAAATATTTATACGGAGCGTGTATGAGGATAATCGTTCTAGTGTGCACATATTCAAGTGCATCGATTTTATTATTTTCTTATTATATGTTAGACACAAGATTTTTTTAGACGGCTAAGATAATAATAACAATAATAATAGCGTTAAATTTATAAATTTATAACCGCGATAAGAAATGAAAATCGGTGGAAGAATGTAGGCTGCCTGAGAAATGAGAATATGTATTGTTGAATATTGTAAATATGCGCATGACTATAGATTGTGGCATTTGGCACTCGTTCAAAAGCTTCCTGGGTAAAACAGGGTGAGTCGAGGCCGTTGCTAAGGATACCGTAACCGTTACCCCCGAGACTGAGTTTACATGTCAATTTTATTTAAAACACATTCGAATAAGTATTATTTATTTTATTATTGTCAATTTTATTTGCTGAGCTTGAAGCTTATTTAAAAGTCAATTTATGTATACTTAAATAATTTATTATTGCATTTATATTTTCAGGGCTCGGCGGATTCAAATTATTCACAACCGAGCTCGGATCTTTCTCTTGACGAAGAAAAAGAAAGTTTGAGGCGTGAAAAAGAACGACAAGCTCTTAGTCAGCTCGAAAAAGCACGGGTAAGTTTTTTTTCATATAATATTTATTTACTGTAAATAAATTTAATAAATTCAATGATATTGAAACCAACTGACTGTTCATAGAATTTTTATTAATAATTAATTAAATAAAAATCAAATTTTTGCTGATTTTTGTATCAAATAATTTTTAAATTTTGAAGATAAATTTTTTTAATCCTTCTAAAAGACACTATTGTAATTTCTTGACAAGTATTTAAGAATGTTATTTATAACAAACACTTGCGTTAAATTTTATATATATAAAAATAGATACTTCTGACAATTACATAACTCGGATTATTTTGACAGCAAGTGGCTTAATTGTTTCGTGACAAGAAATAATTTATCTATTACAATAAAACAAATTTTATATAAATTTACTTGTTGTAAAATGACAAT
>NC_058160.1:11058046-11148057 GCF_020080835.1 Cotesia glomerata
TTCCCCAACTATTCTCAAATAGTCTGCCTGCTGCATATTTCTCTTTTCCATATTAATTTTATGATACCTCTATCGTCCTGGGATCCCGACTACGTTGACCACCATGTGCCTACCTAGGCCTAAGCCTACCGCAATAAAACAATTTCGTTAAAACTTATTTTACAAAATATTAAAGTAATAGTACATTTCTTAAAATTACTAAAAATAGAAATATCCTAAAGAATATTCTCATCACTTTGACAGAAAATACTTCGCTGTACTTTATTCTCCGACACGGCCATTCTGACAATCACACGTCCTCGGGTGCATCTAAAATATTCAGTTACATTGGTATTAATTTTTGGTCTCAATTGACTTCTCTTATAGTAAAACATTTTACAATAGGTAACATCCATAGAAAGATTCAGAAGTCCTCCCCAATAACAGAAATCTACTAATTATTTATTATACAAGAAAGTTATCGCATAGTATGCAAGAGATAGAAAAAGCCATCAATCGTTATTCCTTATCGTTTAATAATTAAATACTTCATTGAGCACCACCAATAGACATTCGCACTATCTCTAGGCTACCCTGTATGCCACATACAGTACCAAACACATTCTGTAGTTGCCACAACTACCTGCCCGCCACATCATCAGCTGCCCATCGCGCCCTGATCAAACTAACATTAGCCACTAATTTAGTTTGCAGTTGCGACTACACACTGATGCATGTGCGAAAATACAAAATAACTCAGGCCTCGACCTGCAGCCATCAGTGCTCCGTGTCATTGGTGGTCTCTACTTCAACTGTAGTCCCTGTTTCAGAACTATCACCAGCAGTCTTTTCGGCACAACTTTCATTGTCCGAGCAGACATCCAACTCAATAGGAACATAATTCTCAGGCATTTCCCTCAACTTATCATGACTATACTTAAAACTTCTATTATTATTCAATGATTTTAGTTTGTACCTATCATTATCAAGTAATTCTGTTACTACAAATGGACCTCTGAATTTTCTATCAAGCTTCGTCTGATTACGTTCTTCATTTTCAATCAAAACATGATCTCCTATCTTAAATCTATTGACTTTAGCTTTATTTTTATTGAATCTAATTTTCTCATACGTTGCATTCTCTTCTATACTATCAATCGCTCGTTGTCTTACATTAGAGATATTAATTTCTTCTTCGTTGTCATCTATTAACAATCCATAAGGTCTTGCCTTTTTACCAATTAATAATTCTAGCGCACTAGACTTAGTAATACGATTCACGGTTGAATTTAAAGCTAACTGAACTTCACCGATGGTCTCTTGCCATGGGCGATTATTAGACTCAACAGCAGTGAACATATTTTTCAACGTACTCATTACTCGTTCTACCTGACCATTTGCCCTACTGGTACCTGTAGCTATTAAATGTAAAATAATATTCAAGGATTTACAAAAGTTTTTAAAGTCTTTCCCCGTAAAACATCTACCTTGATCGGCAATCACTCGAGCGGGGACCCCAAATACAAATATTGCAGCCTTTAAGGCTTTAATAACACTATTACAGTCAATTTTGCGAGTATGATATAGATAAACGTATTTGGTAAAGCCGTCTACAATAACAATAACATATTCTTTGGTATTATTCTTACCACTCAATTTACCTGTAATATCTATATGCACAGTATGCCAAGGTATGCGGGTCTTAGGAATGGGATGTAATTCAGCTTGAATTTTACCTGAGTGAGTTTTAGAGAGCTTACAAGTAATACAATTTTCAACAAATTTACGTACATACTTGGACATACCCTCAAACCAGTAATACTCATAGACCTTATCAAGTGTTTTATCCCAACCTAAGTGCATCACAGACTCATGTACGTGGTTAATAACGGACCACCGAAAAGCTCTAGGTACAATCGGCAAACAGAAGGTTTCACCTTTTCTTTGTACTTTTCGATAAAGCGTACCGGCTTTAATTTCGTAAGATTTTGAAAGGTCTTCCGATAGCTCACCATTTTGTAATTTGGTGACTATTTCCGAAATTTCGAATCACGCCGTTGTTCGGCAAGGAGCCAATCAACTGATATTTCCGCGAGTTTTACACGTTTCTCTTCAATTTTATTAACTTGTTTTGACAAATCAGGCAGAGGATTTCGAGAGAAGAAATCCGCATGAGCCATGCGTTTGCCTTCTCTATAAACTATATCGAATTGAAAAGCCTGTAAATAAGCCCACCATCTATGTACTCTATCGTTAAGGTCAATCTTATTTTGGGAGGACTTTAAAGAGTTGCAATCCGTCACAACAGTAAACTGCCGTCCATGCAAGTAATGCCGAAAGTGTTTTATTGATTTGACAACAGCCATAGTTTCCAATTCGTAAGAATGATACCTGGACTCGGCTGGGCTTGTTCTTTTACTAAAATATTCAATAACTTTATCTTTACCGTCTACTTTATGCATGAGTATTGCTCCGTACCCATCGGAACTAGCATCGGTATGCAATTCTATGGGATAATCCGGGTCAAAAATTATTAAGACGGGTTCATTGGTTAAAATATGAATTACTTCTTGTCGAGCATTTTCATGTGCCTCAGTTCACTCAATATATTTTTTACCTGAGGTGAGTGCATATAATGGTTTCATAATTTGTGAAAATTTAGGGACAAATCGTCGAAAGTAAGACGCAAGGCCAATAAACTGTCTAAGCTGAGTAACAGTCCGAGGAGCGGGTAACATTGTTAAAGAATTTATTTTACGAGGGTTTGGACGAACTTCTCCGTCTTTAATTTCATACCCAAGATATAAAACAGATGTTTTAAGAAAAGAACATTTTGAAAAATTAAATGAGAATCCCGCATCTATGAGAATTTTTAATACCATTCGAAGTCTTTCAAACGCTTCCTCTATTGTATCCGCAATTACTAATACATCGTCTAGGTAAACTACAACGAAAGTGTACGCGAGCTCACCTAATGCTTTTAAAATTGCTCTTTGAAAAACAGAAGGAGCATTTTAAGCCCAAATGGCATTGTTAAAAATTCAAATTGGCCATCAGGAGTGACAAATGCCGTACGTTCTATAGATTCTGGATGTATGGGAATCTGATGGAAACCGCTGGCCATATCTAAACTGATATAAAATTTAGCTTTTCTAAGTCTCGGTATTTGATCTAAAATAAGTGGCAAAGGAAATTTATCTGCTATTGTGTTTTTATTTAATTCACGATAATCAACGCATAAGCGGTCTGATCCATCTTTTTTTTTAACTAGTAAAATAGGGCTAGCAAACGGTGAATTACTAGGGCGAATAACATTCGCTTCAAGCAATTCATTAATTCTTTTTCTAACTATTTGTCTCTCTTCCACACTAAGTCTATATGGTCTTCTTTGTACCGTAATGCTCGGATCAATTAAACGTATTTCAAGTTCACCACTGTTAACGTGAGTACGAGGAAAGCCCGTGATAAAAGAGCTTTCATATTCTTTTAATATTGAAACTAATCTTATTTTATCGTTTTTATCAACATCAGTATCTACGCTATCAAAATTTATAATTTCAACTTTACTACATTCATTTATAACTTTAGATTTACAGATATTAAAACTGTGTTGGGAAATATTTACTTCAAAACCCAAGCTTAAAATTTCTCGACCTATCGAAATATTCTCGCTTAAATATTCATCCAAGACAACGTGAAAAAGAATCTCTAATGTAAACGAATCCATAACTACAGTAGATAAAATTTGCATATTACAATTTACTACAACATTTCCGATACCCTTTAAAATTATTAATTCATTGGCTCTTCTTCCCGAAAACTTAAGAGCAATCGATTCTTTTATTAGTGAGCATTCCGCTCCCGAATCAAAACAATATGGAAACGACTCACCAAGATGGTTCAGAATACCCGTAGGAGCTGCTACTGTGCACAGATTTACACGACGTTCGACGCCACCGTTGTCCTTGTTGTTTCCTGGGCCACTACGACCGCTGCCTGAAGCCGTACAGTTTGGCGCAATATGACCAGCTGCTCCGCACTTGAAACACGTCACAGGACGCGATGACGAGGATGATCCTTGGCTGCCACGATAGTTACTGCTTTGCTCTACGTGTTTCTTCTTAAGTTTAGGACACTCAAACTTCTTGTGACCTATTTCCCCACAAAAATGGCACTTTGCTGATACCACTGGCTTGAAACGCTTCGAATCCGATATAGATGAGTCTGAAGCTGATGCTGGTCTTTTTCGGGTGTAGGAAAAGCCTCGCATTTCACTCAAAAATTCGGCTTCTGTTTTGATGTCGGTAGTTAATGCTACGCGCTCCACCCGATTGTCGATGTGAGTCAATCGTGCAAGCACAACTGCATTAATAATTTCGTCGACCGTTAGAGACCTCCAGCGGGCCTTCAGCGATGATCGAAGTCGAATGCCGAATGCGCCGACACTTTCATCCTTGGTTGGTAACTCTTGGTGGATTTTCAGCACGACCGCTGTCGCAGTTTCTTGTCCACCAAAACGTGACACAAAAAGTTCTTTTAACTGTGGCCACTGTATACCCGGAATTGCTGCTTGAGATAGCCACTGAGCCGCTGAGCCTTCCAAGGCTTTACTAAGCGCAGATATCAACCCACTCCCTTGAAGAGGGTTTTCTGACAGGCACAATTCCGTAGCTGAACACCATGCAACAGGATCCGATCCCGCACTCTCTGGATTAAACCGCGGTAAAATAACGTTGTTCCTTGTCGAAGACGGGTTTGGTAAAAAATTCTTCATAAACTCGAAAAATGTACTCCACTGATCAGGTGCTGGACCAGATGGAGACGATCCCACTTCTGATGTCGGAGAGGCAGGATCTTTTGTTGGAGGTTCAGCATTTTGTGATTTACCCATTTTTATTATTACAATTAATTAATATTCCCAATTACAATAAGATCAATTATCAAGAATGAGTAGGTAAACTCGTACAAGATTAATTTAACTTAGAATGCTAACAAAATTATAAATATCTTGCGATAGACCGAGACTTAGGAAATAACGAATTCGCGATCACCAGGACGTCCGTTCAATCTCAATTCCAAATCAAGACTGTCTTTTCCCCAACTATTCTCAAATAGTCTGCCTGCTGCATATTTCTCTTTTCCATATTAATTTTATGATACCTCTATCGTCCTGGGATCCCGACTACGTTGACCACCATGTGCCTACCTAGGCCTAAGCCTACCGCAATAAAACAATTTCGTTAAAACTTATTTTACAAAATATTAAAGTAATAGTACATTTCTTAAAATTACTAAAAATAGAAATATCCTAAAGAATATTCTCATCACTTTGACAGAAAATACTTCGCTGTACTTTATTCTCCGACATATATATATATATATATATATATATATATATATATATATATATATATATATATATATATAATTTAAAGATATAAGCTCATCTCGATGTTACACTCATCAAGAGCTTTCATTTGAGTACCCACATGCATTTTTATATATTTTTCATGTATTCATATATAAAATATATGAAAAATTGATGTGGGTACTCAAATGAAAGGTCTCGATGAGTGTAATGTCGGGGTGAACTTATTTCTTTAAAAATGTCAATAGTTCTCAAGATACAAGGTCATTTCTTAATTATGTATCTAGAGATAGAGCATTTTCGAATGCAGTCTGAATACTTATCATAATAAATTGACTATCAGTGAGAATGAAATGAAACTTTGAAATTTGAGGCACAAATTCAAGTCAAGACCTTTGCAATGACACTAAATTTCTTTAAAAAAGCCGATTTTATCATATGACTATCCTGGACACAAAATTTTTCTTATTCTCTTTATAATATAGATTTATTTAAATAAAAAAATAAAATAAAATAAAAAGAAGAACCAATCAATAAAACAATTTCAGGATAATAATAACGAGGGTAATGGCGGACATATCGTTAGCGAAGAAATCCTTGCTGAACAATCCAACGAAGCGTGCAATAATGGAGCGGTCGACGAGTCGCAGCAGCTGCTTAGCCGAGGTCCAGGCAGAGATCGAGAGAATATTCGAGCTGGCTCGCACTCTGCAGCTCGTGGTCCTGGACTGCGACACGATAAATCACCCCTCGCAGCTCGCCAAGACCAGTCTGGCCCCGACTATCGTTTACTTGAAAATATCATCACCAAAAGTACTACAGAGACTGATTAAATCCCGCGGCAAGTCCCAGACAAGACACCTCAACGTTCAGATGGTCGCCGCGGAAAAGCTGGCCCAGTGTCCTCCGGAGATGTTCGACGTGATATTGGACGAGAACCAGCTCGACGAAGCTTGCGAGCACGTCGCCGAGTACCTCGAGGCCTACTGGAGAGCCACGCATCCTCCGGTGGTCACTCCGGTACCGAGAGCCATGACAGCCGCTTCTGATGCTCCTGTAGACGTTCTTGCACCTCGTGTGCCTTCAGGTATTTTTTTACTAATTTATTTTATTCCATTTATTATTCAACTTTAATTTTTTTTGTACAGGATAATTTTATTTAAGTGCCGACAATTTCTATTATTTTCTTTCTTATTTTTTAGAGATTCGTCAAACGATTTTCGTTCTGTCTTTAAATAAATTGACACTCGTGTGTTGGATTTATATATATATATATATATATATATATATATATATATATATTTATATATATATATATATTTTTTTTTTTTTTTTCAAAAAGCGAAATAAATTGTTAAATAATTTTTTTTTTAATAAAATGCCACTGGATAAAATTTTAAAGTAAATAAAGTCATTAAATATCAAATTGCAATAAATAAAATAAAGTTAAAGGTCAAATTGGTAGTATTGAATAAATAAAATTCGCTTTTTGATTGGTGAATAAAATAAAATAAAAAAAGGTAAAAAAAATGGCAATAACTATCAGCATATAAATATTTATTTATAATTATTTTTTTTCTATAAAAAATATTAGGCGGCCGTCATGATTCATACTACGCTCACGATTCCAGAGGTAACAGAAACAGTTACGTTTGTATTCACAATAATTATTACTACTATAATTACTATACCAGCATAATATATAATATAATATATTTAGTCTAAGTACGTAATGTAAATGCAAATTACCTGAATGTACGCTGAACTTACATTATCTAAATATTCTTCTTTCGCCTGTCTGAATAACCTCTACTTCTTCTTCACTTCTTATCTATTCTTGTTATCTCTCAGCCAAACCTCTTAACTTAAATTATAATATTTATTGATCGATCGATCGAAAGTCGTTGGTACTGAATCTCACGCCTCTCTTTATTAATTAATCAATCAATCTTAATATAATAATAATAATAATTATATTATTTTATTCCTCAATATTTAATAGAGTACCCACTTCGGTACTTAGCCTTCACTCTCTATTTATTTTCAGCATCTATGTATGGGTCTGCACACTTATATCTGTCCCAGTGATAAGTTCTTTATTTTTAAATCGCGTTAGTCATTTTTTTTATTTTATTTTTTTATTTTAATATTTACTCTATATACTACTTTACTCTTTTCTTTTTTTCTCTTTCTCTCTCTCTGCTACTTTTAATTATTCAAAAATTTCTATTTATCGCTACGCTATTTTTTAATTTATTTTATTAACAAAATTATTAAAAATAATTTATAATTACCATTTTTTTAAAATAAATTAAGGAGAGAGTTTTTAATTATAAATTTATTTTTTATTTATATATATAAATATAGGTATGAAAGAGAATAATTGATAAAGTCGGCTTGGAAATAAATAAAAAAAAATACTAATTTATTTAATATTTTATTTAAAAAAAAAAAAAGTAATAGATCCGGTGGCTGCTACAGGAATCGTCCGGAAAGCAACAAGATTGAGTATTAGGAAGTGATTATAAATACAAAATATCAAGAAAAATATGTATATATTTATTTTTATATTGACGATTCGCACCCAGAGAGTGAGAGAGAGCGAGAGCGAGAAAGAATTATTTTTTCCCAAGATTATAGTGGACCAATTTTAAATCAAGAGTATTATGTATCCAACCCATCCATTATTATTAAGAATAAGAAGATTTAAAAGAAATGATAGATAAAAATATTTTAGTATAAAATATTTGTACATGCGCGTTAGTAAGTACCGCTAATTTATTAGCATGAAAAGGGTGCGAATGCGTCTTAAACTTTATCATAAAAGTTAATAATAAACAATGTCAGCGCACATCTTTAACCGATTTTATCAATTTACTCTTCATTTATTTTTCTGCAAGGGCATTTGTAGAATAGAAATAATAATAATAATAATAATAATAATAATAATAATAATAATAATAATAATAATAATAATAATAATAAATATAAATATAAATATATTAACAGATAGTTTATTTTATTAGTAATTTATCGACAATATAAAATGGACAATTATTATTATTTTTGATAAGTACTTCCACCTCATACGGAATTTTATTATTTTTTTATGCATGCAATTTTTTTTTTAAATAAAAAAAAAAATTATTACACTAAAAATAATAAATGTCGCATGGTTTTATTTCTTCATCAGCGTGATTTGCATTAAAAAATGAAACCGACTGACCCAAAGTGTGTTAAAAACAAAAAACCCAATTTTTGTTAAAAAAATTTGTATTAATTTTAATTTTAATTTTCTAATAAAAAAATTTTTTTTTAGGACAAAGTACGTACGGAGGAGCACATGGAAGTACAAGGAGGTCGAGGCTGGAGCGAGGAACTCGGGAGCGAAACCACGAACGTGAGCTCGAACGTGAACGTGAACGCGAACGTGAGCGCGAGCGAGAACGAGAACGCGAGCACAATTATGGGACCGAAGAAGAGTCTTACCTGGGAGGCGTCGACTACGGAAGCGTCTCCCGACGTCGTCAGCAGGATTCAAGAGCCCTCAACGCCATTTAGGAGCTGGAGCCCCGGGGCTTGTCGCTGCAGCGATGTCCCAAACTTAAAACTACCGCCCTATAGGAAATTTAACAAACAAATAAACTAATTAATTATATAAATAAATAATTTATTTATTTATTAAATAAATAATTTATTTATTTATTTAATAAATAAATAATAAATGTTATATCCTATATTGAATTGTTTATTGAAGAAAGGTGACAAGATTGCCTACGAATTGTTGGGCCTTTAAAGGCTCTATTTAACAGACAGGGACACTCCTTTATACTATTATTAAATTTTAAATGTTTAATAATGATAAATAATTTATAATATTTAATATATAAATAATATTTTTCCTCTCTAGTCCATTGACTAATTATTTATTATTTTTTTTATTGTATTGTAATTAATTAGGAATATTAAAATAACAGGTGTTATTTTTTTTTAATAATTTATTAATTAATTTTTTAACTAATTAAAATTTTATCTGAAGATGATATTAATAACTATTAAAAATAATTAATAAATTATAAATGCCTGTTAATTTAATATTTTTCATTAATGTTAACGATATAAATATATATATTTAATAATATATATATTTTTTAAAAATAATTATTATAATTATATTATAATTAATTTTTCTTCGCGCTGAAGACCGACCAATCCAATAAAAATTTTATTTAATTAGATTATTATTTAATGGTATGTTTTTATTACTGTAGATAGTTTTATTTATAAAAAAAAAGTCGACTCAAATGATCGTACTTGAAATTTTTTGTTGTAAAAATAATTAATGCTTTTGGTTGTCTAATTGTTTTGAAGTGACTACGGAAGCCTCTGGGGCAAAAAAAAATTGTGGCGAAAAATTTTAATTAAGCAAAAATACTATTATTAATAAGTAAATAAATTATTCGAATAAATGTACTGTCGGTGGCGATTGATAATAAGATAAAACGCTATAAAAAGAAACAAAAGTTTAAAAAAAAAGTCGTACGTTTTACAGATAATTTATAAAAAAAAAATAATATTTACAAATAAACAATGAAGAATGTTGGTGTACGGATTTGGGTCGATTGTGTTTAAAACGCAGGTACATTGTTGAAAATTTTTAAATAAACGATACTAGTAAGATTTAACTAAGTAAATAAATAAAAATTATAATAAATTGTACTGATGGCGAGAGACAATTGTAGCCAAAGTGTTTTTTAATTTTTATTTAAATAATTTATCTTTTATCTTGGTAGTTATAGGTATAATTAGATAGGGGATTTTTTTGTTGCCAAATTTATATTGCTTTAATTTTTATTTCAAAAAGTCGATAGGCTGAATAATTAAATTTAAATCGGCTGTTATATTGTAAAAGATTTAACTAAACAAATTGTGTAAAAATGTGATTGTAAAAAAGGCGACGTGACATTTTAATTGCATGTTTAGTTGCGTAATTAATTAATTAATTAATTAAAAAAAATAAATAAATTTATTGATCGAAAAGAGACACTGTGTAGATCACCGTAGGAAAAATTTATACTTAAAAATAATATTTTCCAATTTTCATTATGAATAAAAAATAACGCACACGCTATTCGTGTAAATAGATCAAATTAAAGAGATATTATTATTATTATTATTATTATTATTATTAAAAATAAATGGAATATAAAGATCAAGTAATGAAATTTGTTGCAATTTTAGCATCAAAGTTATAATCGCTGTTGTAAATAATGTAATTGAAGATAAAGTAACTAATCAAGTATTTAACGATTAAAAAAACTATTTAAACAAAAGCATTGAGACTTAAAATGTTTTAAATTCTGGTTTTTGTCCCTATTAAATGAAATTTAAATATTAATTAAAAATGAAAAGGAAATTAAATATTTATTAAATAAATACTTGGTCGCAGATCAAATATATCATTAAAAAAACATAAATGAAACAAAAAAAAAATAAATGAATAACGTAAGTGATTGCACTTAAAATTTTTCTATTCACTCATTTGCAAACTAGTTTGATACTAAAAAAATTAATTAATAATTAAGCTAATGAGTAATGAATTTTTACACTCGATTTCAGAGTTAATTATTGAATTTATTATAATGAAGATGAAAATTTAAAAAAAGAAACAACTAAATATTTAATAAATTTATTTAATTGTCAACATTAGTTTTATTTATTTGTCGTTATGTCAATGCTGTGATGTCTTTGAAACTTGTAAGAAGAAATAACGAATGAAAGATAACAATGTTGCAAAAAGTATTTCTCAAATCTTCCTAAAAAAAATTACCAGGCATTTTAATAGGATTAATTCCTGTTGAAAATCATTTCCCAACAACAAAAAAATTAATAAATAAATTAAAAAAAAAAAAAATTATTTTTTAATTATTTCCTCAGAACTTTCATTTATTTAGATGAATCTTTTAAAATTATAAAGAAGAATATATGGTAAATATTTACAAGTGGGGTCAACCATTTTTATTTTCATTTTTTTTAATTCAATTTTTATTTGATTTTATTGATATATTTTTTTTTTTTTTGAAAAATACATAAAAAAATGAACAATAAAAAAAAAAATTTCATAATCACAATTTTAACAAATTTTCAAAAAAATTTATAAATTTTTTAGAAAATTGTGATATTCAACTTTTTTTTTTTTAATTGTTCGTTTTTTTATCTACTTTTCAAAAAAAAATATATTAAAAATTTCAAAAAAAGATAAAATAGAAATTTTATCCAAAAACATAAGAGCCAAAATTTTTTCCTACTTTTGAAAGCAAAAAAGCTATCGAAATCTTTATTTTTTTCTTTCACAACATTTTTTATCATAAATGCGCCGTAAAAACAAGCAGAATATAAAAAAAAAAAATGCCATTCGGCCTCACCCGAAATGGAAGGTAGATTTTATTTGATATAAAATTCTCTTTATTTTCACTAATATAATTTGTTGAAAACCAAATTTTTAAATTAATTATAATAAAAAAGTTCTGCAAAAGTTTTCTTGGTGTATTGACTATTTGGATAATTGTTTTGAACTAATTTGAAGATGAGCAAAATCTGTATATGATTTTTTAATAATAAATGATAAATCGTTATGTCTACTAGATTCACGGTGATATGAATATTTCGATCATTGATAAGTAAAAAAAATTAAGTCAATGTAAAATATTTAACTTTAGTTATAATATCGAAGGTAAAAAAAAAAAAGTCAATGTTATGTGCATCAAATCAAAGTTAATTTCATGAGCTTTCACATAAATTTTTCGAAAATTAGCTATCTTTTTTCAATCGAAAGTTATTCATCAATGAAGCCACAAAAAACTTGATTTTCACTATTTTAATAATTTTGAAGAGCTAAGGTAAAAGCCCCAATAGATGATCATGTACCAGTATATGATCACTCCATGTATTTGTATACCTATATTTGTGAATATAGATATACAGATACATGGAGTGATCATATACTGGTACGTGATCATCTATTGGGGCTTTTACCTTACTACTTCGAAGCTAATTTACTGATTTCGTCCATCCTAGGACTCATGCGAGCTAATTGTCCAAGAAATCTGTGCATCAAATTTCATCAGTATCTGTTGAGAATTCTTGATTCAATAACATTCATACAGTCAACGCTCTCTGTATTTGACTCGCCCGTACAGGACCATTCTCTGTATTTGACTCGTCCTTGTCCATAAGAGCTGTGTAAAATCGTCAAATCAGAGGAAGAATGTGGTCAAATACATAGAGCGGTCAAATACAGAGAGGTCCAATACAGAGAGCGTCGACTGTAAGTCGGTTGTACTACACATTGCCTGAAAATGGTTGAATAGACCTCTTAACTTTCATAAAATAACTAAAAATTGACAAAAATTCAATGTTATTTACGTCAAATTAAATGCAATTTCATGAGCTATCATATGAATTTTTCAAAAGTTAGCTACCTCTTTTCAATCAAAAGTTATACATCAATAAAGTGACCGAAAACGTGATTTTCACTATTTTGAAAATTTTTAATGGCCACCATTTTGAAACTAATTGCCCGATTTTGCTCATCTTCGAACTCGTTCAAGGTAATTCCCAAAGGATATGTGTACCAAGTTTCATAAAGGTCGGTTGAAAACTTTTTCAGATATCCTGATGACAAGGTCGGTTATATATGGGGCATTCCACGCCAAATCGGATAGCATTCTGCCTTTGCATCTGCGATTTTTTTGAAAATTTTATATGTATAGTATGTTTAGCTGCAAGCTAAGGTAGAGTCTAAGTTCACTAAGAGCTAATCTCTATTATAAACGAACGTATAGTCAATTCAGTACATGAGCTGCGCCTTCGGGCTTAATCGCTCAATTTCGTAGCAGTTCGTATTCCAATATGGCTGCTGCTAATGCGCGCCATGGAAAGCGGGAGAGAAGCAACCACCAGTTGTGCTTGGACGCTTGTACTAGTACGGCTATTCCGTGTCAAAAATCTCTGATTATTACACTGCTACTACGCACTTTGCTTAAAAACGAATAAATTAATTACTCTCTTGAGAATTCTAATTTTCTTAAATATCAAATCAATTGATTAACTCAATTAACTTCAAATTAAAGAGTTTCGTGAATTATTAGCATCAGTTTTAACGTGATTGAAACTGTGACGCCACGCGGCCATTGATTGCGTCGTAGAAAATTATTGCATCAGCCACGCGGCTTTGTTTAATTCATAATTAAATATATTTGCTCTATTAAATAATAAATTCAATTAATATTAACTAATTTTTACAACTAATGAAAATCATTTTAATTAACATTCGATAAATACTATCGAATTATCTAGCTAGTTCCTACACTAGTGTTTTACGATCAATTAACTAGTTTCTAACTAATAATTGAAATCAACTAGCTCCTACGCTAGCATATTTATTTTTGCTAATTCCTACTGTTGAATTACCTGAAGGCGGTTGAGCTCACCCCTATTGTGTTTCCGCAACACAAATTATTTACACACATACACATTCACACACATACTTGTACACTACTTCGAGGAGGTTTTTTCTCAGCACTGCTGAGTTTTCCTCCTCTGGGGCCAATAAATTTATTTGTTGTGTTCCCCCAAAAATCACGCATTAATTATTTTTCAAACCTTATCCTCTTTATTTTTAAAAACGAATTACGAGAATAATCCCCATTGGATCGTTTTCGACAAAACATAGTACCCATTGAAAAAGACCTCCATGATTTTTTTCAATTTTTTTTGCCCAGCCGTTTTCGAGATATCAATTTTTGAAAAAAATCGCTTTTCTTTTTTTCAAATGTCTGTAACTTTGCGAAAAATGGGCCAATCGGGACGTTTTTTTTTTGAAAATTTTTGTTTTTAAACACACTTTTAGGATATAAAATCAAAAAAAATTTTTAAACTGTATTTCTATAAGATTTTCAAATTTTGACTTTGAAATGTTGATTTCCAAAAAACACGTACTGATCGATTTTCTTGAAAATTTTTTCTAAAAAACTGTCAATTATCCCCCAACTTTTAAGCCTAGTCCCTTAATGGGCAATCGATGGGATCCATTTTTTTCCGATTTTTCAAAATTTCAAATTCCAACTTTATGTAATAAAAAATTTCTAAAAAAATTCTATGCTCAGGATTTACCATAAATAACTTACTGACACAGTTTTCATCATAATTATTAAATTTTATTTACACTAAACGATTATTATTATTTCACATTTATTTCCTTACACGTTTAAATATTTTATAAATACGAGATTCACTGGATGATGAAAATTCTTTAAATCGCAAAGTATCTTTTCCGTCTGGAATGACAATGATATTTCTGCGTCCCTGTGATTTTTTTTGCTCGTGAATATCGTTAATCTAATTAAAGTGCAGCCTGAACATACTTTTCATTTGAAAAAAATTCAATATTTATATTTGGTAAAGAATTTGGTTTTTCCGCCCATTCAAATAGTTCGACAGGAGTTGAAATTTGTTGGTCATACGGAAGTTGAAGACTTGATCGTGCTGCCATCCTTTTGAAAGTCCCTCCAGCTCCATCACAAGGTCCTTTCCCATGTGTGGTTGCAAAGTAATGCCATTCAGCTTTAATTCCAAAGTCTTCTTCATGATAATGAAGATTTACAAAATTTTTGAAAATTTTAAATTGTTGGGGTGCTCTGTCAGAAAAGTAAATAATTTTTGAGATATTATTGGAAAGACCTTTGATAAAATTAGTGGTGATTCTTGTAAACTCATGAACAGCAACTGCATTGTGAGATAAGCAATCTGATACAATTACTAGACACTTATGAACCAGCTTATTATTGTTTTTATAATAAATTACAACTGGATAAACAGTTGCCTGGCTGTTATTCCAGTGGAATCCAGATGCAGCATTCTGGATAACAAAAGAGCTCTATCAAGCTAGCATGGACTCATCCATCAGGCATTGACTTATTATTAAAGCAACAAAATTTATTTGTTGCTAATTAGTTGCTCTATTTAGAATATTGTTGCTTGTTTAGATTCCGAGAAATCAATAATAATGACTGTCCAAGATGGGCTCTGTCACTGCTAGCTTGATATGCCTTAACAAAAGCATAATTTTCCGCAAAATCACAGATAACTATAAATTCATTCTCCTTCAATGATTCTTTCAACGACCTCAAATAACTCGCTTGCTCTTTAGCAATATAATTATGAGGAAGAAGACTTGTGATATTCTCACAAAAACTGTCTACAAAATCTGATGAAGTTTTCACAAATGTCTCTAAGCTCGTACGAGGATTTGAAATCCAATACTTATAAGTAATTTCATCAATTCCATTTTCTTCTAGTACATTTAATAGTAAGTCTTTCAAAGTTTGTATTCCTGGACACCTATCACAGTTGTAAAAGAAACAATCAGAGGTAGGGTTTTGACATATGATTATCTTCAGGCAGTCACTATACGTCAGTAATGGTGTTGCTAATTGTTCAGTAAGTGCTGCCAAGTTACACCCTGTAATAAACGAGACCATGAATGATTTTGAAAAAGACTTTTCTAGTGTGTCACTTACCTAACATCATAAGCTTGACATTTTGGTGTATAGAACACACACAAATAGTGTGAGTTCCACTCGAACCAGCAAGCACGCAATGTTGAGGACGCAATGATGCAAATTTTGAAAAACCAACCCGGCAATCTGGATGACGTTCCTTGAAAAGTTCATATAACTCTTTTAAGTTCGAGAGAATGAGACGTTTCTGGACATGCTCACGTTTTCCGTCATCATTTCTAATAGAAAGATAATCTTTCATCCCTGGCATATTGACACTAATTTCATCACTAACATAAAATTTTAAAATCTTAGATTTAATGTCATTCGATAGATGTCGACCTAAAATGTAAATAAATTGAATTTATTATCACTAAAAACATTAATAGGCATTATTGATTTGAATATGATTTTGAAAAGATTTTAACCTAATTTGGCATTTGGAGTTGAAAGAATTCCTTTTTTATCTCAGATATTTTGCAATTGACGCCATGTATATTGTACAACCCATTACTTCACATACTCGAGATAATCCTCATGATTCAGGTAAAAGAGTAAGAATTTGAATTTTTTCACATCGTTGCGTATTACTATCGTTGAATTTATTTTTTAATTTATCGAGCAATTCTAAGAAATTTTGAGAGGTGATTTCATCATCAGAAAGTTTTGTTACTCCTAAAGAGGTATTCAATTTTTCATATACTTTTTTGACTTTGTTTTCTAAATACGTTTGTTTATCGACATGTTTTTTTTCTTATAATAGGTGATTGATTTAGTAAAGCAAATGCATCATTGACCACTGGCAATACTGTTCCTAAACTTAATCCAGATAAACTACTGGTTTGTGCTGTCAGTTCTTCACTAAAATCTTCTAACCCTAAAAAGTGAAAAGATTGAATTATTATTTTGAAATGATAAACTTTTTGTACCACAAAAATAACATCAGGCCATAAAATTTGGCTAAACTTACCTGATGAAATGTTTGAAATTGATGAAAGAGTACTTCCAGTACGATTATCTTCCAATTGCTCTTCAACATGAGTGTTAATCTCAGCAACAGGACTAGATGCAGTACTTTGTAAACTTAATGCTTTTCTGCACGATGTACAGAGATAGTCCCTGATTAAAAATACTCATTGAAAAGTATTGAAAATTATTTCAATTCTTTTCAATCCATACGGAGATTTTGAAAAATATTAAATGGAATTGAAAATTCGATCATTTGAATACTTTCTAATTCTTATAATGGAATTCAAAAGTATTGAATAGGATTAAATTTTTTATCGTTTGAATTCTTTTCAATTCTGACGTGGAATTCAAAAGTATTGAACGGGATTCATTCTGGTATCTCTTGAATACTTTTCAATTCTCAGATACAATTCAAAAGTATTCAATATAATTAAAACTTTTACTATCTTTACCCGAGAAAAAATATTTATATAAATTGGTTATATGTGATTATATATGAAAAATGGCCAAATATAATCATGTATAATTATAGATAAGTATATATAATTATTAGAATGCTTCGTTGGAGACGACTATTGTTTTTTTCTAATTCCATTCACAAAATATTGTTGTCAACACATACAAGAGTTAGGCATAAAATAAAGTTATCTATCTATCTATCTATTAATTTCAATTCTAAGTACTTGCTGAATGAATTTGGAAATTTCTCCTTTAATTAACACGTAAATTTATATTTTTATTTTTCAATCATCTATAACTTCGCGTCATTCAATGTAACTTCATCGGCCATAGCTGAAATAGTAGGCAAATCTTTGAAAGTATATGGCTAATCCGTATATGTTCTCTAAACCGTCTCACTGATAAAAAATTCTTGAGTCGATTTTTGCTCAAATTTATCAGTTTTTTTCAATTTTTCTCGTAAAGTACTGGTTTTACAACAAAATTGCACAAATACTTTTCAATAAGAAATTCATTTTTCTACAAATCAAGTTAAATCAGTTATAGCCGTAGAGTTGATTGTTTTCAAAATAAATCTGATTAAACATCTTAAAATTCAAAGATTGCGTGAGAAGATTTCTTATTTAAAATACACGTAAACTTCGATTTTCTAAGTGAGTATTGTTAAAAATTTATTTGAATATTGTTACTCTAAAATCTTTCTGTTTGAGGTAAATCCTTTTCGTCAATGTTCTTTGTCATTATTTAGGTGTTTCTTATTTCAAGTATAAGTGAGTTTGTTTACATATAACAAAACTACCATTTTCTTTCTATATATTTGGATTCTAATGCCTTTAATGTATCTGGGCGCTAAACTAATTGCGGGAATTTCCCCGGGCCTCTTACAAAGAGCCAAACGAGAGACAATTTTTACACTCGAAAAATAAATACTATTATTAAAAATAAAAGAAAATTATAATCAATTTTTTAATATAATTAATTAAATTTGTAAAGAAAAAATCTTCATATAATACTAAAAATAATATAAAAATTTCTGAACTCCTAAAGAATTGAAAAAGATTCAAATGAATTGATATTTTTAATCTTTTTGAATCCTCTTTAATAACAAAAAAGTTCTGCATTTCGGGTTGTGAGTAGGATTGCAAAAGATTTAAATGAATTAACAGTTTTCGATCTTTTTGAATCCTTCTCAATACCAAAAAAGTTCCACATTTCCGATTATGCATTGACTTGAAATTAATTAATGTGAATTCAAGTTTGTAAATTTTTCTGAATCCTTCTCAATACCAAAATGTATATTAGACTGTGTCAAAATAACTTTTCTTTTTTTTTCGATTAAACATATGTCGATGCTGCCATTCTAATGTGTCGTATCCCACAAAATTTGACAAATTGACTTTTTTTGAAAAATGGAATCATAACAATAATGTGCAAGGCGTATTAAAATTTTAAAGGTCAAATAGTTTAATAACTATTTTTAAATAAATATTTTCGTCAGTCGAATCCCATTTAATCAATGTTAAAAATTAATCGTTTCTACCGTCTGCTGTAAAATTTTCTAAATGTAGGATACGACGTATTATAATAGCAGTATCGATATCTTAAAAGTTTCAATATAAAAAAAAATTCTCCTAAAGTTTAAGCCTAATATCTTAAAAATTGAGTTGGCGCAAGGGGGGTCTCTTTTCTCATTTAAATAACACTGTGAAATTTCTTTTTTTTTTCATTTTTAAAATAACTACATGAATAAAATTTATTTTCAATTTCGCTCTTAACTATCTTACAGAAAATTTAATTCTCTACAAAGTTGTAGATGTCCATTTTTTTTCTAAACTCAACAGAAATTAAGTTACAGAGAGCCGAATAGGAGGAAAAAAATAATTAATTAATTAATAAGAGAACAAAATTTATTATTTCAACTTATCAATGATTTAACTTAATATACTTCATTATTCATCAAAAATTTTTGAATTTAACATTATTTCAAAATAATAAAAAAACAAAGTTTACAATAAACAGAAATTTATTACAATTATTATATTTATAAATTTTTTTGTTTTAATGAATTTATAATGAAACAAATGAATTTCCGGTACTTTTTATTGAAGAAAATTGTTAGTTAACTAATTAAGTATATAAAAACTACAGACAAAATTATATATTATAGACGAATAACTTGAAATTTAATATCAAAGTTTCAATTTTGGGAAAAGGACAGCCCAGGAGACTGTTGCACAGAAAAAAAGGTTCACTTAAGCCAAGAAAATATTTTTTCTCATCTCCGGGCGGAAAGCGTCAATTTTCCTCCCGCTGCGCTAAACGAAAATGCCGCTTTCCGCCTCCGTCGAGGAGAAAAATAGTATACACACCACGGGCAGTAAATAAGAAAGCCTCAGATCACATGTTTATTGACCTCGGCTTCGCCTCGGACAACAATTACATGTGATCTGAGACATTTCTTATTTTACTGCCCTAGATGTGTAATATACTATTTTTCCTAATTATTTTCTTGAGCGAAAAAAAAATTTCACTTATTCCAAAAAAATTAATTCTCTTGCTTTAAGAAATACGTATCTTGATCCAAGAAAATTGATTTAAGTCAAGAAGATCTTTTTGTTTTGAGAAAATTCAGCATCTTACTCCACAAAATTTAGTTCTTGATAGAAGTAAATTTTCTTGTCTTGAGAAAATTTCTCTCTTGCTCCAAAAAATTAAATATTTCGATAGAAGTAAATTTTTATTGATTAACATGTCAAATGGAAAGATCAAGTATTGAATTATTTTTTTTTTTATTCAATATGTATAATTGCACGCTAAAATAATATAAAATGGGTATCAAATATTCAAAAGAAAAATTTTCTCAAGGTGACAAAATTTTTTTCTCAGCTGAAGTATGTAATTAGAATGAGTTTAAATATTTGTGACAAATTCTGGGCATGATATCACTCTTAATCAGAGCATTTGTTAGTAAAGTTTAAAATAACATTTTTTTTCAATTTATTAACTTTTATTTTTTTTTTTTATACCCGCCCCGACCAGCAAAGCCTCGGATTTGCAAAAGTCGGGCGGCGCCCCCCTCACGCCCGGCAAAACCCCTTCCACGGGGTTGCGTACTTTCGGCTGGAGAGCAAGAAAAATAGTATACAACCCATGACCAGAATGTTGAATACCCTGACGTATGTGATATGATGGCCGAGGCTACGCCTCGGCCATCATATCCCATACGCCAGGAAATCCAACTTTCTGGCCTTGAGTTGTAATATACTATTGGCTACTTATTTTAACAGAATTCGTAAAAAACATGTACAATTGTAATTCTATAAAAAATTTATATTACTGAGACAATTTAACTAACAGAAAAATTCGACGCACTTAAAGCTAGGTAGATTTCAACTTCACTAATGACACCTGAAATTACTTCAACTGAAACGTTAAATGCTCATTTCAAAATTTTTTCTTTGTGTCAATTATTATTCACTTTTGTGAGAAACAGTCTAGTCAACAAGTGCCTTTTTGGTCAACTTTTTTTCAGCAGTCTCCGAAAATTATGATTAAAGTGTCATTCGATTCGGAATGTCATCTGGATGATTTTTGAAAAAAAATGAAGTTCCGCTTGCAAAAATTGCAAAAGTTATTAACAATTAACTAAAAAAAAGAGGGTTTAGTTTTTTGCAAATATCTCATAAACTAATGAAGATTTTTTAAATTTGAAAAAAGATTCAAAAAGGAGAGGAAATTTGCTAAAAAAAGCTTTGACTCCCAGAAATGTCGGACCAATATTTATAATTTTTCCAGAGAGTTGAAAATACGCCCAAAAACGGGTACTCCGGCTTGCGCAAGCCACGCCCCCTTCGGACCTTTAATGAATAAAGATTATTTAAACTTATTTAATATGAAAATTAAAAATTGAAAAAATTCAGGCGCCTGCAGGACAGATTAATGAACAATAATCCGTGGTCAAAAAATTTTTATCGCGATTTTTTAATAAGTTATTCATTAATTAATTAACAATTTTTTGTAGCACGACATTAACATTGCAAGTGTGATAATTGTTAAACTATTAATCTGAGAATTTTTTTCCTTTCGTGGAGCTATTTTTCAAAGGTCTTAGAATAGATTTCCGTTGAAAAAATTAAAAAATTGTTAATTTTCGTTTTTTTATTAACAATTTATTAAGGTGAAAAATTATAAAGTTTTATTAAAAATTGAAAGAAAATTTTTTTTTATAATGTTATTATTGATCCATTTTCATTTCAATCTCACTTTATTATACCAGAAAAATTTACGGATATCTAGATTTTTATTTTCAGGTTCTGTTTCTATGATGCTTATGATAATTTATAAATGACAATTATGAATGAGATTGAAATTTAAAAGGTAAAAATGTTTAGTAATGGACAATAAATGACAAGATGCTTGAATGAGGTAGTCATATTTTTAATAGTTAATAAGATTTTTAATCATTAAAGCAAAAAAAATTTTTTTCCGAAGGATTTTTCATAAACAATTTCTATAAATTTAATAAATAAATTAGTAACAACTAAACTTTTTGGTTTAATTTATTCTTTAGCTAATAGAGAATTAGTATGCTTTCTGTATTTTCATCGTATTTCTATTAGTTTATAAATTATAATTTTATCAAAAAAAATTTTTAATTATCTCATAAACAACGAATTTTTAGCTTCCCGCTAAGAAAATCTCAGATTTTAAAAAATCGGGAAGTTATTGGTTTTACCCCGTTTTACAAAAATCGAGTTTTCATCAGATCTCGACGTTCAAGGATCACAGGAAGCTTCCCTGACTATCCCCGCGAGGGTGTCACTATGTCTGTATGTATGTATGTATGTGTGTGTGTGTGTGTGTGTATGTAAGTATGTAAACCTCTCATAACTTTTGAATGGCTCGACCGATTCGATCGCGGTTGGCACCATTCGAAAGAGCTTGTCCAAACTTAGATTTTGGATACAATTTGGATCGATTCGGACCGATAGATTTCGAAAAATCTAAAAAAAACTAAAAAAAAACTTTTTCAAAAGTGGTTTTTTTGGAATAACTTTCGAACGGCTTTATCGATCAACTCCAAAAACTAATCAGATCTTAACCTTAAAAAACCACGTCGATCGCCGCTAATCCGGTAAAAATCGGTTGATTTGTTCGAGAGATATCGTGCAGGAAAGAAAACCCAAAAAAGTGTTTTTTCGGAATTACTTCGAAATTTCTACTTTGATCAATTCAAACTTAAAGATTTTTCTTAAGGCTTAAAAAACTGCATTCATTCAAAAGTTATTGCGGTTTGAAAACTCAAAAAATAGTGTTTTATCAACCTTCTATCAAACTTTTGAGCTTGAAGAGCTCAAAAGCATATAAAAGTTATCTTTTTGAGCTTGGAGAGCTCAAAACAACATATAAATTGTATTTTTGAGCTCGAAGAGCTCAAAAACATCGTAAATGCAATTTTAAGCGCCCAGGTATGGAATTAGCGGGAAGTTGCAGGGATGGCCTTCAGGGTCAACCGTTTTCCTAATTTTTTTGTAACAATTTTTTAAACAATAGCAGATAAAAATTATTAAAAATCATTTTTAAGTAGCTTCTAATCATAAGAAAACGGATCAAAAATAATATTATAAAAAAAATTTTTCTTTCAATGTTTAATAAAGCTTTATAATTTTTCACCTTATTAAATTACTCAGCGATCAATTTATGATCACTGAATGATCAATTCATGAATACTCAATGACCAATAAATAATTTCCTAGTAAATCACTATTGATTAGCTCATGATCAATAATAGATCCCTCAGTAATCAAGAATAGACCACTTAGTGATCTTTAATTGATCACTCAGTGAAAAAATTTGAGTTTTACGGTTTCTGAGAAAAAAAAACTTCAGTTGATTTCAAGAGATAAACTTTCTAAAGAATTGGAGATAGATATTTTGGCTTTAGTTAATAAAAAATACAGAAACATTGAAAACTATCAATTAATTTGAATTTTTTTTTAATCTACACGTGACCCGAAATAGAAAACTATTTTGTTTTTGAAAAAGATTCAAAAAAATTTAAAACTTTCAATTAATTTTAATTTTTTTTTTACCCTACACGTGATCCAAAATATGAAACTATTTTGGTATTGAAGAGGACTCAAAAAGATTGAAAACTTTCAATTTATTTTAATTTTTTTTAATACAACGCATGATCGGAAATGCGAAACTATTTTGGTATTGAGAAGGATTCAAAAAGATTGAAAACTGTTAATTCATTTGAATCTTTTTTAATCCTACACGTAACCCGAAATTCGACATTATTTTGTTATTGAGGATGATTCAAAAATATTGAAAATGTCAATTCATTTAAATCTTTTTTAATCCAACTCATAACCCGAAATGTGGAACTATTTTGGTATTGAGAAGGATTCAGAAAGATTGAAAACTGTCAATTCATTTGAATCTTTTTCAATCCTACTCGTAACCCGAAAATGCGGAACTTTTTTGTTATTGGACAGGATTCAAAAAGATTAAAAATATCAATTCATTTGAATCTTTTTCAATTCTTTAGGTGTTCAGAAATTCTTATATTATTTTTAGATTCAATATAATTGAAAAGTATTAATTTAATGTTCAGATGAAAAACTTGTGGAATAGGATTTGTTCAAAAGTATTCAATTCTCATCTTTTTCAATACTTTTCAATGAGTATTTTTAATCAGGGGTTATTAGTACTAAAATTATATGCAGTTTGTTGAGTCATAGAAGCTCGTCGAAGACCATTTTTCACTCTATGATCTTCCAATTGTAGAGGATTACAGCACAAATTATATTTTCCAAAATTTTCCATAGCGTAAATATTCACAACGTTGTTTGCTTATTTACAATAAACTTTATACACATATTTCTTTGCAAAAAAATTAGTACAGATTGTGGAGAAAAGACACTAAGAAAATGTGATTAACAACAATACCCTTACTCTTGTTTTGAAATCAAAATGTAAACAAGAGAAATACTTGACCAAAAAATTAGGAAGACGGTTGACCCTGAAGGCCATCCCTACAACTTCCCGCTAATTCCATACTTAGGCGCATAAAATTGCACCAATGACGTTTTTGAGCTCTTCGAGCTCAAAAATACAATTTATGGGTTATTTTGAGCTCTCCAAGCTCAAAGAGATTGTTTTCCTATGCTTTTGAGCTCTTCGAGCTCAAAAGTCTGATAGAGATTTGATGACACTATTTTTTGAATTTTTAAACCGCAATAACTTTTGAATGAATAAACCGATTTTCACGCGGTTGGCAGCATTTGACGCAGTTTTTCAAGCCACACAAAGAATCTTAAACTTTAAATTGATCGCGCTAAAAATTTTGGAGTTATTCCGAAAAAACACTTTTTTCAGTTTTCTTTCGTTCACGATATCTCTCGAACGAATCAACCGATTTTGACCGGACTGGTGGCGATCAACGTGGTTTTTTGAGGTTAAGAGCTGATTAGTTTTTGGAATTGAACCATCAAGCCGTTTAAAAGTTATTCCAAAAAAACCACATTTGAAAAAAATTTTGTTTTCAGTTTTTTTAAGATTTCTCAAAATCTATTGATCTGAATCGGTCCAAATAGTTTTCAAAATCTAAGTTTGGTCAAGCCCTTTCGAATGGCACCAACCGCGATGAAATCGGTCAAGCCGTTCAAAAGTTATAAGCGGTTCACATACTTTCACACACATATACCTACAGACACCGTGACAACCTCGCGGGAAGAGTCAGGGAAGCTTCCTGTGATCTTCAAACGTCGAGATCTGATGAAAACTCGGTTTTTGCAAAACGGGGTGAAAACAATAACTTCCCGATTTTTGAAAATCTTCGATTTTCGTAGCGGGAAGTTAAAAATAATCTACTACAGACTTCCTTACCGACTGTAGTGAACAGTTGGAATCAGTTTCAAGTAACGGAGGCTTTACAATCACAAAAATAAACAAATTTACTATGTAAGATTTGAAGAATTTTCATCATCCAGTGAATCTCGTATTTATAAAGTATTTAAACGTGTAAGGAAATAAATGTGAAATAATAATAATAATCGTTTAGTGTAAATAAAATTTAATAATTATGATGAAAACTGTGTCAATAAGTTATTTATGGTAAATCCTGAGCATAGAATTTTTTTAGAAATTTTTTATTACAAAAAGTTGGAATTTGAAATTTTGAAAAATCGGAAAAAAATGGATCCCATCGATTGCCCATTAAGGGACTAGGCTTAAAAGTTGGGGGATAATTGACAGTTTTTTAGAAAAAATTTTCAAGAAAATCGATCAGTACGTGTTTTTTGGAAATCAACATTTTAAAGTCAAAATTTGAAAATCTTATAGAAATACAGTTTAAAATTTTTTTGATTTTATATCCTAAAAGTGTGTTTAAAAACAAAAATTTTCAAAAAAAAAAAACTTCTCGATTGGCCCACTTCTCCGCAAAGTTACAGACATTTGAAAAAAAGAAAAGCGATTTTTTTCAAAAATTGATATCTCGAAAACGGCTGGGCAAAAAAAATTGAAAAAAATCATGGAGGTCTTTTTCAATGGGTACTATTACATGAAAAATTTTAAAAAAAATCGCAGATGCAAAGGCAGAATGCTATCCGATTTGGCGTGGAATGCCCCTTATATATATTAGGGTGTGCCAAAATGTAACTTCCGTGGAGAACCTTTTAAAATTGGAATTTTGAGTTCCACTTTTAACAGCAGCTGCGTTTGGGCATTTCCTGAGATATTTCGGGTTGAGAGAATTCATTTGATTATATATAGGATTTTTAACAGGAGATTTAATTGGGCACTTCCGGATAAATTTTGAATTTTCACCGGAAATACCCAAACTAAGCTTCTGTTAAAAAATTCTATGAAAATCAAATACATTGTCTCACACCAAAATATCTTAGGAAATGCCCAAACACAGCCTCTGTCAAAAGCGGAACTCAAAATTCCAATTTTAAAAGGTTCTCCACGGGAGTTACATTTTGGCACACCCTAATATATATATATATATATACATACATATATAAATTTTTTAACCAGTGGTATTTTTGGAATTTACTTGACTAATTATGACACATGATAGCAAAATCAGGTGAAAATTTCACCATGAGGACTAATGCAATAGTGAGATTTCTAACAAAATCTACTTAAAAATTAAAAAATGTTAATCTTTCACCTAGTTATGGCCCAAAATGGGGTTAACCCCACTTGTAAGTAATTACCGAATATATGTATTTAAATTTTTAAAAATTTTTATTTTATAAATTTAGATAATAAATAAAAGCGTAATTTTTTTAAAAATTATATACAAATGTTTTACAATAAGCAAGTACAGTTCTCTAAAAATACGCAGTAATATACTTTGTATATTTTTAAATACACTATAAAATATAGATGCCATAAAAAACTACCTTTGGTACAATATTGTTTACAAAAAGAAAAAAGAAAAAGCTTACCAACTAACGACATAGTTTTTTTCTTTGTATCGGTTTTATAATTTAATTTTAATATTAAAATTATATTATCTAGCCGAATATTTAAAATATACATATATAAATATAATTTAAAATTTCTGTGCAAATAACAATATAAAAAAATTAACCAGAATTTTTTTTACGCCATACTTTTATCAAAACGTGTAATTGTCAATTAAATCGAAAAAAAATAATTGGATCAATTAAAAATAATAAAAAATTTTCTTAACAGTAAAATAAATACTTGACAGGCATTTTATAAATTAAATGTAAAAAAAATTTTCGTAGTTTGAAAAGTGCGAGGCCATGAGGTGTTTAGAAGTCAGCGGAGTGGATGGCAAACTCTGCGGCAGTAAATTAGACATTTTAGTGCTGCGAGTCAGTTGGTTTCTTCCACATTCCTGGCTCGCACTTGTAGAACTGTTACTTTTATTGATACTGACATTTCCATTATTTGGGTAATTATGATTATGATTATTTCTATTATTATTATTTACTTTGCATTTTCCGCGCTGACGCAATAACAGGCAGTAAGATGATGTTGATAAATTTGTGTTTGAATTACTGCTATTATTACTATTACTATTATTAATATTACTATTACTATTGTTATTATTATTATTATTATTATTATTATTATTATTATTATTATTATTATTATTATTATTATTATTATTATTATTATTATTATTATTATTATTATTATTATTATTATTATTACTATCATTTAAATGATCGTGAGTCTTTGATTTTTCAGAAGACAAATTTTGCTGGGATAAATGAATTTTATTTTGAAGATGAAGACGTGATAACGCTGCACTTATTGTTGAATCAGAAGCCCACATACTCTGTAATAAAAAAAAAATATTAATAAGTGTAAGTAGTTAATATTAATATTAATTCGATACAATTGATAATGATGAGTCACGCATAAATCTCCAATTTAAATGTCCAATAGTTAGAGTAGTTGTCTAGTTAATTTATGAGTTGCTAGACAATAAAACTACTGCATATATAAATAACTTAATATTTAGTTACTATTGTCATTAATCATTATCATTTTTGTTGTGATTATTTTATGAGTTGTTTACCTTTCTCCTATGTGGGTCGTAGTCTGGATTCCTGCGTATGCGAAGGTGTCTATCGATACTTGTCCACTTCTGCGTTACTTTAAGTGGCGAATCATCGGGGTGTAATTTACGCTGGTATTCTTCACCTTCGCACACTTCGTACAAAGAGAATTGCTCAACTGGCTCCGCTGAATTATAGCAGTTCAGCAGCATTTGAATCAACTCGTCTACTGTTGTCCGCTCTGATATTAATAGGCTCTTGTATTTTGACTAAAAATATAGTTAGATTAATTATTTTTTTATCATTAAAAAATCATTAATGTCAAAATATTTTTAAAGTTTTTTTTTTTATTAATTATTATTTAATTTAATTTTTAATAACATTTTGGATGTCAAAATTTTGATTATTAAATTAATTTATTTATTTAATTATTTATAAAATTTTTAATAATAATAATAATAATAATCAAAATTTAGTTGTGGATTATTATTGTTTAACTATAAAATTAACAATAATAACAACTAGCAACTTTGCAGTCATTATGTGACTGTTGTAATTTGTGAACTTAAAAAAATTAAAATTTTGCTTTATTAAATAATGACTCTTGTTAAATTGCACTGTACTTTCTTAAATATTCACGTTTTTAAAGATATAAGCTCACCCCAATGTTACACTCATCAAGAGCTTACATTTGAGTACCCACATGCATTTTGATATATTTTTCATATATACATTTATATAAATATATAAAATATATGAAAAATTGATATGGGTACTCAAATAAAAGGTCTAGATGAGTGTAATGTCGGGGTGAGCTTATATCTTTAAAAATGTCAATATTTCATAAGATATTTGTTAAATTGCACTGTACTTTCTTAACTATTGAAGTTTTTAAAAATATAAGCTCACCCCGATGATACACTCATCAAGAGCTTTCATTTGAGTACCCACATGCGTTTTGATATATTTTTCATATATAAATATATGAAAAATTGATGTGGGTACTCAAATGAAAGATCTCGATGAGTGCAACATCGAGATTAGATTATATCTTTAAAAATGTCAATAATTCACAAGATAAAAGGTCATTTCTTAATTATGTATCTAGAGATAGAGAATTTTTAAGTGCAGCCTAAATACTTATTATCATAAATTGACTATCGGTAAGAATGATATGAAACCTTGAAAAGGCACAAATTCAAGTCAAGACTTTTACGATGACACTAAATTTCACTTAAAAAACCGATTTCATCAAACGACTATCCTAGACACAAAATATTTCTTATTCTCTTAATAATATAGATAATATTTTTATTTTTACTTACCCCGGACATTAATGCGCTGTCATAAATTTTAACTAATCCTCCACGTCGTGTTTGTAATGAAAATCTATAAATAAAAAAAAATATTATTCATTTACTTTATATATTTTATAAAAATAAAATAATTTAATAAAGAAAAAAAATTTTTGAAAACAAACTACGGTAGTAACGCACTACTTATGTCAATTAATTAAATTAAATTTTTTTGTTAGCCTTAATTATGGAAAATAAGCCAAAATATTTTTCGTAATTAGTATAATTATTTTTTCCTTGACAATGTTATTCTAGTTTGTGAGAAAATAAAATTTTTTTCCAACACAATGACACATTTTTTTCATAATTCAAATAATTACGCTTGTCACAATTATAAAAGAATTCATAACCCAGAATTTCAATGTAACACATATTTATATCTAAATTATTTAATTTAAAAAATAAATTTATAGATATTTTAAGAATAATAATTGTAATGAACAATTACGTACCTAGAATCACCACGTGGATGGCAAGATTGTAGTACGGCAGGTCTAGCATCTTCATCTAACGGTAAAATAGTCCTGACATTAGCTCGCCTGACAGTGACTTCCATGGTCATATAAAATAATCTCGGGTCCCGATGTCTCATTCGATATTTGTTTAATAAATTTTGCACGACTTGATGGCACGTCGTCTCGTACGTTATTGACAGCGTTTTGTATTCGATATCTGGTCTCAGGCAGTTCGCGTACACTTTTATTGTCGTCTGCAACAAGAAAATAATAAAATTATAAGATTTCTTCACACTAATAAATATTAAATACATATTATCATTCAAGGTCTTTTGTTTAGTTAAATTTAAAGAAGCTAAAAATTTTCTGTAGAAACAATACTGATTATAAATTGTTAATTTAATCAAAAAATTTCACATGTGAAAATTTTTAAAAGCATTTTTATTACTGTAATTCATTTGTTGTACAAATTTTTTAAATTGACAGCTGCCAGCTGACCTCAGTATCAAAATAATTACAAAACCTACCGGAGAAATTCGGAACTAATTCAACTGCGATCCGCCATTTTGAGTGCTCATTCTCACTTCGAAATTTATTTTCTCAAGAACATTAAATTACTGGGTGATAAAAACTGTAAGTATTTTTTTTTTTAATATATAAGGTAGTAAAATAAAATGAATAACATTTTCTTTTCATCAGTGAGTGCATAAATATTTTTAAGCTTGTTAATAAAACTGTCACGAAGTAACTTCTTTTGAAGACTACTTTTGGATTTAAAAATAGTAGAGGGCGCCGCGAAGAAATGTTAACAATAAATAACAATTAATGTCAATTGATACGAATATGGGTTTCGGAAAAGAAAATTATTAAATGCAGTAAGTATAAAAGCCATAAAGATTTGAAATATATAGGGATATAAATAAAAGCGGAAACGAGTGATGTGTTGTGGAAGTGTTTTGTTTTATTTAAGCGTAAACATAAAAGGAGTAAAGAGGAAATAGAAAGGAGGAGATTATTGAGGTTATGGTGGTATTAGACATGAAAATTAATTCATCAGATATTTGATAATTTTTTTGATAAATAAATTACGGCAAAAAAAATTTACATGTAGAAATTTTAAGAAATTAAAGATGAATTTTTTTTAAATTAATTTATTTGTTAAATAAAATTAAAGACTGCTAACTTTAATATTCTACATTAGACAGGAGTTTGGAGTTTAGCTCCGTATCTAGTAAGTAGTTATCTAGCTGGATGTTTACTTGTTACTTATATTATTATTTCAGAGCGTACGAGAACAAGGAGCAGAACACGTATTATATGGCGTGGATGTGGATAACAAAATATAAATGAATAAATAGGGATAGGGAGCGATGTTATAATAATACAAGAGAGCACGTGCTCAAGAGCACCAGAGCATATAGCACGTGTGACGGATATCAGCTTCTCATTTTTATCCTATCATACGACGCCCTTTTACTTCGACCCTGCATCATAAGAGTTGACGTGAATATTCATCTGCATCCGACCTTCTGTTATTGGTTTTTAAAAATCTTAATCTGGCATATATAGCCATTAGACTAACCAAGAACACCAGTTTGGTTTATCTTCAGCCATGGGTTAGGAACTTTTCAAAAACAACCTTTACAGCTTCTGTTTTTTTTCTATTTATAAATATTTTATATTTAGTTTTTTGTCTCTGTTTTTTTTTTTTTATAAATTTTTTTCTAAACTATTTTAAAATTTGTGATGCTTTTAAGTAATTGCTGAAAGTGGATTTTTTAGGAATTAAACGTTGACTATTTATAAAAACTTTCTGTCTAATTTTTAATCCCATGAGGTAAATTATTGACTGGTTTAAAAATGTAAATGTTATTTTTGAGGTAATTAGAGAATTTATAAAAATAATATCTAGAATTTTTATCCTCTTTTTCTAGCGATACAAATTTTATTTTTAAAATTATTTTTATCTGAGAATTTGGAGAAGTTATGAAAATTTATAATGCACTGATAGAAGGATTTATTTGTATTAAATAATATTTGTTAATAGCTAACAAATCATTTATTAGAGACCATTTTTTAATATTAAATAAATATTTCTTAGTATTTAAAATGATTTGTTTGTATTTAATAAATCTGATATTCATTTATTAAATATTAATAAATCTTTTTAAATACTAAGAAATATTTGTTAAGGACTAACAAATGGCTTCAAATAAATGATTTGTTAAATATTAACAAATCTTTTTAACTATAAACAAATCCTTCTATCAGTGTGAGACTATCAGAGTAGTAGGAAATTTAATTTCCTGTCCAGTGGTCAAATTAAATAAAATATATATACTTATGCTTATTTAATATATTTCATAATATATGTAGCAATAAATTTAAATTATTATTAATAATAAAAATTTACTTCAAGACCAGTTTTTCAATTCAAGATTTAATATTATCCCGGATTATAACAAAGATATATATTTTTCAGCTGTTATTTACATGAGTTATAAATGCGGAAGAAAGAATTGTGGAAAACCTCATCTTGCAGCTGAGGACAAAAGCTTGAATTTTTCCCGGGCTTTAGTACACGTTAATCTTAGATTATAATAAATCTTAAGTCTCAGGTTGAAAATTCCAAACTATTCATTGTAAGTTCAACTCTCAAATAAGTAACCAAGTTTCAAACTGTTTCTTCACAAAATCATAATATTAAATTTAGAAAATTGTTTATATTTGGTAAAAATTTAAATAATAAAAAAAATGTTTTTTTTTTTTCTCCATAATCTATATTATTAAGAGAATAAGAAAAATTTTGTATCCAGGATAGTCATATGATAAAATCGGTCTTTTTAGAGAAATTTAGTGACATAGTAAAGGTTTTGACTTAAATTTTGACTAGTCAATTTATTATGATAAGTATTTAGGCTGCATTCGAAAATACTCTATCTCTAGATACATAGTTAAGAAAATACCTTGTATCTTGTAAATTATTGACATCTTTAAAGATATAAGCTCACCCCGACATAACACTCATCGAGACCTTTCATTTGAATACCCACATCAATTTTTCATACATTTATATATATTATATATAGGCATGTATGAAAAATATATCAAAATGCATGTGGGTACTCAAATGAAAGCTCTTGATGAGTGTAACATCGAGTTGAGCTTATATCTTTAAAAACCTAAATATTTAAAAAAGTACAGTGCAATTTAACAAAAGTCATTTTTCAATAAAGGAAAATTTTATTTATTTATAGTTCACAAGTCACGGCAGTCACATAGTGACTGTAAGGTTGATAGTTATTAATTTAATTTACAAAGAAGAAAACTTAATTGAGAGTTTACGTATAAAAATCCTATTAAATCTCATTGTGTAGAAGCAACTCAAAACCCATAAAATTCATATCATTATAATTATTAATTAAAAACAATGACTAATAAATAACAACAATGAATTTCTCGGTACTTGATCCCTGAGTTATGATGCCAAGAGTTATGAAATATATGAAAAGAAGGTAAACCGTTAGATTACAGTCTTAAAATCAATTGAAACGCGGATGTGGGATTAAAACAATTGAAAAACCCACAATATATGCATCCATGTTTTTTTTCATAATAATTATTTCATTGCGAAACATAGTAAGTGCATTAATAATGTCTTCCGGATTGACAAATATTGAAATTTGAGCTAAATAAGTTAACAAGCCCATTACTTGTCATTCCAAATTGTTTTTGTGTGCACTTTTTATTAAAATTTTAGATTGCGTGTTACATATTTTTATATGAAAACATAAGTATGTACAATATGCGATATGCGACAGTAAAAATTTTACTCGATGTACGACAACTTGTGACATTATTAGGCTGCGCAAACTGGCCTAAAAAAAAAACTAAATTAGTTCGTGTGAATGGTGAGTTCTCAACGTTTTCCACAATATAAATGTAACTGAGTAAGTGAATAATATTTTTTATATATATATATATACCTACATAAGTTTAAACCGCATATTAAAATAGTTAATTTAATTAGATAATAGCAAGCTGATGCTTTTATTTGATCGCCACTGTCATTAAAGCCGGAGAAGCAGAATAAGAAGAAGAAAGAAGAAATAAAACAGCAAATTGTGCAGGACAATTGTCAAGATAATAAAGTATCTGATAACTGATAATTATAATGATAACATTGGTGACATACAAGCGTCATTAAAAGTAAGCGGAATGTGACTCCAAGTATTTAATTACAACGAAATAAACTAATATAATACAATAAAAATAATTACTTTCAGATCTAATTTTTTTATTTATAAGAAGAAATAAATTTTAGGAGCAAGAAGACAATTAGTTAATAAAATAAGATGCTCGCTTTCACGTTTGCTTTGTATTGTCTTTATGGGGATGTAATAATGACAATGTGAGCAAGTGTTCAAGAGGAACAATGAGACAAGTATATAACTTGAAGGTGTTTAGGTAAATTACGAGAGAGCCTGGGAGATTTTTAGCAAACTAAATTCTAAACTAGGAAATTTACGTTTTTTACCGCTCTCTCTCTCTCTCTCTCCCTCTCTTTCTATTCAATGGATAAGTACAAGTACAATAATATGATACTAAAGTAATATAAAATAATGGAGGCTCTCGGCTCACCGCAAAATATTTCGCACGGAATAAAGTCGCGACTAAATTTTTTTGTTTTATTCTCTGGAAGTAGATAATTAATGAAAAGGGAAAAAGAAACTTTGGCGCAAACTCTCAATTCTTTCTCTAAAATTACTCGTGCGAACAAACGCGTTTTATTTTCTTTCGCGGGAAACTTTTTCGTGGATCGTCAATCAAGAGATTGTCACACGACCCGGTTTACATAATGTCGTTATTTTATTTATTACACTTCCCGGATTTTATTACTATTATTTTAATTAAACATTTCTTCATTATTTAAATTACTATTTTAATTCCTTTACTTTTTTTTTTTTTTTCTAAACTTTGAATTAATAGTATATTACACATCTAGGGCAGTAAAATAAGAAATGTCTCAGATCACATGTAATTGTTGTCCGAGGCGAAGCCGCGGAGCTGCTCGTGGTGTGTATATTATTTTTCTCCTCGACGGAGGCGGAAAGCGGCATTTTCGTTTAGCGCAGCGGGACAAAAGTTGACGCTTTCCGCCCGGAGGTGAGAAAAATTTTTTTTTTCAATTTTTTATTAAAGTTTCAATTTATAATTAGAGTACAGTTATAGTATATTACACATCTAGGGCAGTAAAATAAGAAATGTCTCAGATCACATGTAATTGTTGTCCGAGGCGAAGCCGAGGTCAATAAACATGTGATCTGAGGCTTTCTTATTTACTGCCCGTGGTGTGTATACTATTTTTCTCCTCGACCGAGGCGGAAAGCGGCATTTTCGTTTAGCGCAGCGGGAGGAAAATTGACGCTTTCCGCCCGGAGGTGAGAAAAATTATTTTTTTGCCCTCCGGGCGGAAAGTGGCAACTTTCGTCCCGCTGCGCTAAACTAAGTTGCCGCTTTCCGCCTTCGTCGGACAAAAATTATTTTGTGATGGAAGTTAGAAAAAAAAATTTTTTTTTTACTTCGCATCTCAAACAGTAGCCTCAATTTTTCGTCCAGACTTTCATCAATTAATTTCAATAGAAAGTACTTGGGAAAATTAATTCTATAAATTTTTTGTTAAATTTTTTTTTTTTTTTTTTTTTTTTTTTTATTAATTATTATTTAGAGACGGTTTTAACTGCTGTGGTCATATCGCCGACTTTAACTGTTGGGAGTGGTATGTTGGGGTCTTTTTGGATTGTGTAAATCTTAACCTACGCGGCAAGGGCCGAATATTAACCAAGCTGGTTTCTAAGACCAACTTGGGATTCGAACCCACGCCTGGCCGGTAAGTTAGTCCGAGTTCTCTATAGGCCATGCGCCTTAGACGACTCGGCTAACGTCACCGGTTTTGTTAAAAATTGTTCTAATTATTTTTTAACTTTCTATAAAAAAACTTTTTTTTAATAAAATACTTTTATTTAATTATTAAAAAAACATAAATAAAGCCCTTGTGACATTAAAAGACAACACATGAGAGTTTTAAAAGCCTTGAGGATATCCCCCTTCTTAATTATCTCTCTTCACATATTACATATATATATATATATATATATATATATATATATATATATATATATATATATATATATATATATATATATATATATATATATATAATATATAATATATATATATAAGACTGAACTTAAGAAAATTTTTTTAGCAACGGATCTTTCTTAAACTCAAAGAGACTGTTAGTAAAATTTATATTGCGAAAGAGCCATCTGGTTTCAAGGTTTCCTGCGAGTGTGTATCGTGAAGCAATTGCGTGAAAAACCCGCAGGAGCAGATGCATTACACTGGCATTTTTGCAACGCGGTCAATGACATACCCTGAAAATTTAACCATTATTATCCTTATCAGATCAGTATAATAAAAAATAAAATGTGAATACAAATATTTTTAATATTGTTATTTATCTTAAAATTTATATACTTGATATTTGAATGGAATGCTGAAAAATGTTGATTCTTAACACAACTTTTCATGCTACTTCACTTGCAGGCTCCACCACAATGGGTGCAGACATACTATGTGGTTTTCATTATCTAATTTAATAAAAACCTCGTAAGTAATAATAACAGTGGTGTTTGTAACAACAACGAAAATAGTGGTCGATGGTTTCTCGGTTTCATCAAAAGGCTTTACATCTTCACAAGTAAACCGAGTTGAGTCTTTTACTCGTCAATCCACGGAGGAAGATGAATTGCTGAAGGTAAAGTGAAAAAATTTGTTGAAAAAAGATACCAAAAAAAAGAAAAAAAACCCACAGCTTCCAATCACGCAATATAAAGGTTCTCATTTCAACAATTTCATTCCTGTTACACTTGACTGGGTAACATGATGTTTTATTTTATTAAGTTATGTAGAAAGTTATTTCCTTATTTTAATAGAATTCTTTTCGATAATTATTCGATTAGATAATTATTACCTTTTTTTTATTTTTAATTTACTTTTTTTTTTTTTCAATTAATTAAGTCATTTATTTCTTCATAAAAATTATTAAATTTTAATTTTTTTACAAATTAAAAATTTTTTTTCATATTTCTTCTTTTTAAAAATAAAATTACCTGAAATACCTCCATAAAATTATTTACTCATTAAATAAACTCTTGTTTTTATTTCCAGCATTAATTCCCGTACCGATTCAAGGGCAATCTTGGTAGGACTTTAATACCGACTTATTGACACTTGGTCAAGTGAGATCAACTGTAGGTTAAATGACGTCGTCATCTTCATTTTAAAATTCAAATTAAAATTTTCCAACTAACCACGGAAAGAACAATAACCCACTGTAAATCCTCGTATAGTATACTCCGTGGTATTTGTAGTGAAAAAAAATTTCAGACTATAGTCAATATCCTTCAAAGTATACTAAATTATTTTTGGACTGTACTTAGTGAAGTCTTCGATTTAATCGATTAATTTTTCTGGTTGTATCGCGTAAAACTTCACGGGATATAATCTGAAAAATTATTTCGTGTAAATTAAATTATACTCTGTTGAAATTTAGATTATGCCCACGGTGACTCGCCAATTTTTTTTCTAGCGTCTGCGCACTTATCATTATTATATCTATTATGTATTTTAAATATTAGGTTAGTCAAATATTGTTTTAAATAATTATTACATACATCAAAAACATTTAAGGAGCATTAAAGCACAATTTTTCCGATAATTTGGGGTTAAAAAATTGTTTTTTCTTTTCTTAGACTTTTCGAACTTAAAAATGTTAGGCTAAGAAAAAAACATTTTTACATATCAAAATATATAAATAGTCACACACTCATATAATTCACTAATTATATTTTAATTAATAACCAATATGCTGGTTGACTATAACTCACAAATTATAAACAGCACTTTACGCGCAGGCTCTAGAAAAAACAATGGCGGAGTCACCGTGGGCATAATCCAAATTTCAACCGAGTATAATTTAATTAACACGAAATAATTTTTCAGATTATATCCCGTGAAGTTTTACGCGATATAACCAGAAAAATTAATTGATTAAATCGGAGACTTCACTGAGTACAGTCCAAAAAATAATTTAGTATACTTTGAAGGATATTGACTATAGCCTGAAATTTTTTTTCACTACAAATACCACGGAGTATACTATACGAGGATGTACAGTGGGTTATTGTTCTTTCCGTGACCGCGGTGATCCTCACCCTGATCCTTTTTGTATTTTTTAACCTTTTCCTTCCCTACCTTTTTTTTCAGAGTAAAACAATCATCAGAGTCGGCAGATGTAAGGCAGATTTCCTCCAAAAGAAAAGGACCGGAAAAAAAAAAATATTTTAAGGGCCCGTATGGTGTGTCGTGTGCTAACAAAGCCCATCAAGAACTTTACCGGATGCTCATTCATACGTACGTAAGCGTGCGCTAAACATCCTCATATATAAATATATAAATATATATATATATATATATACAGCATATATATATATATATGCTATATGTATATATATGCATATATATATATATATATATATATATATATAATAACGTGCCACGATGTCGCGCCATCAGTTATTCTCTCGTTTAAAACAATCAACAGAAGTACATCGTATTATATATATGATACGCTTATGTTACATAGCAATTCATAAATATATATCCAGCATTTAAAAGTCCAAGCTGAAAATGGATTGATGTGAGTGGATGGAGGAAGAACCAATTAATATCAGCTAAGCCCATATCCGTCTGTTTTAAATGATCTAGAGTAACAGCGTGTAATATTTATACTTGTCCCTAGGGACCAGTCCTCATAACAATTAACAATTATTTGTCTTACGCCCATGTACCGTCCACGTACAATATAATCTATGGTATCAACCGTAATAACAGTATACTGTTTATGTTATTATTTTATTTAAAGTTTTAACTAACTGAGATCAGCGAAAGGCAAAACTCTTTGATCACCAGCTGTCATTTCCTCTCATCCACCAACCTCTTCACTTTTAAATTTTATTATGCTGGCCTTTTTTTAACAAGTACGTCTATTTTTACTTTCTTTTATTTTTTAGGGCTTGGATAGGTAAAAAGGTCTTCTTGGGTTTTATATTTCATATTTTTCATAGGTGACGATGGAGGACAGAGGCACGTGCTTAAAATTAAGAATCAGGATATTTTTAAAAAGAAACCTTTGTTTAAGGTTTAAATATATCAGTCGCAAGGATTCTTGGTATTTTATATTTTTATATTAAAGAGGTATCTGTGTTATATTTAAAAGTTATCGGACACCTGAAAATTTATATAACTTTTTTTTGTTAAATAATTTACTTTTTTTTTAATTTGTTAAAAAAAATTCTGAAAATTATCAGATGTCATATTGTATTTATTTTTTAAGTCGGAACAAATTAGCGCAAAAAACTGATTTAAATATTGAATATTTTACTATTGAGAAAAAAAAAAAAATTACAAATTTAAATCAAGAAAAATTTTCAATACGGTTCAACTGATGTATAATGTATAAATATAAGCTTTAAGTGAGTGTTTTTAAAGAAGATGTAAATCTTATTGCAGGTATTAAACTCAGAGCTTAACTTGTAAAATAGTAGCTCCTTGGAATGTAATTTAGGGTCTTCTGAGTAGATTACATACACGGGAAGAGAAACCAATTAAGTGCGCATTGTTCATAATTTGATTTATTACACTGTATGAAACTAAATTCCAACGCATTTTTTTAGGTTGCCGGGATTTTTCTTAAAGTTCACAAGTAATATCTAATCCGAACAAAAACAGTTTCACTGTAAAAAAGTCGCGCCAAGTCCACGTTCATAAGACTATTAGGAAAAAAAATTTTTTTTTTTCTTTACAAAAAGATACAAAATAAAAAAATTAAAAAATCCGAGTAACCGATATGATTGTTTATGATTTTCGGAAATTAAAAAAAATTTTATTGTAAATTTAAAAATTAAAAAAAAAATTTTAGAACGTATTTAGTGTGCGCGGTTACAAAATATTTTACTTTTAATGAAATTCGTAAAATCTATTTACTAGGACTTTAAAAAAATTGAAATACACAATGACGCACACCAAGTACGTTCTAAAATTTTTTTTTTAATTTTTAAATTGACAATAAAATTTTTTTTAATTTCCGAAAATCATAAACAATCATATCGGTTACTCGGATTTTTTAATTTTTTTATTTTGTATCTTTTTGTAAAGAAAAAAAAAAAATTTTTTTTCCTAATAGTCTTATGAACGTGGACTTGGCGCGACTTTTTTACAGTGAAACTGTTTTTGTTCGGATTTTAGTATTTTTTGTAATTATAATGAAAATTTACAATTGATAACAACTTAAATCTCGTGTTGACTGCATTTTTTACTGCAAACTATCCCCTTGAAGCTACAGTTTATGTAGATGTAATTCTAGTGCACCCTGGCGGCCATAGATGCAAGCTATGAATCACTTTTTTTTACTGTAGTTGCGTGTCTATAGGAAGGATTACTACACATTTTTATTTTATCTAGTCTGTGGCGCTGATATTCCCCATCGAAAAAAAGTCAGGATCGAAATTTCTGGGCTTACTATAGTTTGTGCTGATAAAATTTAATAATTTTAAGTGAATTAAGTGGTATAATTGATTATAATTAATTAATATCAGTAAAATAAAGTATAAATTAATTTTATAATATATCATTTTGGAAAAAGGAGAACCATATAATTAAATAAAATTTTGCAACCTCGAAATACCGTTCTGCTTACAGTAAACACAGTCGGTAGTCTGGCGCTCCGTTTACAACGGATTTGAACGGAACTTGGCGCCAGATTCTACCGAATCTGTGGATATCTAATCGGTAATTATTGTGTTTAGCTACTGAGCTAAGTTGATGGGCAGCGATGAGTAGAACCATTAAATTAAACGAGGTTTTGAGTGATGAGTCAATAGAGTTGTAATCAAATCTAATGCTAGACTAATCGAAAAATAATAAAGTTATGCACTTGGAAAGTTATCTATCGGTTTCCGCTTAATTCACCGCGTTAGCGGAAAAGAACCATTTAAATACACTTTTTCCATAAATATCTTTGTAAATTGACCTACAATTCCATTGCAATTGATTATTATTAATTGCAATTTTTACGTAATGGTGTTTTTTTTTATAGAATTTTAAAGACTTGTACTGTTATGATAATAATTTGAGCTCAAATCGATCAATAAATTTCAAATTATCACCATTAAAAATTAAAATTCTGCCTAAAATATAAAAGAAAAAAAAAAACAAAAAAATAATAAGAAATCTTTTCTGTAGTAAATTAAATTTTCTATAAAAAACATTCCAAACTTTTTTTTGTATCTTCAATATTTCATTTAGAATTTTAATCTCAAAAATTTCACAATAAAATTCTTGGCTTCAATATTTAAACACCCAATAGCTAAAAAATAATTTTAAAAAATCCCAACATAATTGAAGCGTAAAAGACAAGCCCATTAGGTAAAATAACAACATGTAAACAATAATAGTACGTGTCGTTATAAGAATAGATAAAGAATCTAAAAAAATATTGACATTTATAAACAAAGAAATTTTCTTGTCACGTCGCTTCCTCATGCAATTACCAGGCAAGGGACTTCCGCGGGCTGCTCAGCCGTCCACTTTTAACTTCCGGTGCATGGATTGACTATCCTCTATCTTCTCTACAATTCTACTGCTCCCGATCACATCAGAAGCTCTGTCTCTTTCTGGTGATGGACTGCCCGTACTCCACTCCACTCCACTCGAGTCTTTAGTAACATAACATGGTATGCAGAGTATTAGTATTGCTACATAATACTGCAATGCTACTATACTATAGGTAGTGAAGTAGTTTGATCGTTCCCAGCTGTTGGAGGCCTATCTGTATCTATACTCTTGAGGCCTCACATCCTGGCTACCGCTGCTGGTTGCTGGTTGTTGCACACAACCTGATGGTAGATGGTCTACCAGAGTTGGTTAGTACACTGGTTGATGTACTGATGGTTGACGCGCGTGCGGGCGCCAATGTTAAACGTCCAATTCAGACATCACTTGATTCGAGTACCAGGATCCAGTTTCTCTTTGTTTATTTCCTTTTCCTCTTCGTCATCAGCATTTTACTCATTTTTTTATAATCCTACGTACTATCAAGTACTTTCATCATCATACATCTTCACCCCACTTTTATTCTTCTTCTTCTTTTTGATCTTCTTCTTAGTTGGCGTTCTTCGAAGGACGTTCTCCAGTCCAGTAGGTAATCTTGCTGTACATGAATTTTTTACGGTATATTTGTCGTCGATTTTTTAATAACACTTATATATTTTAATCGGTAATTCCACGTACCGTAAATAACATTATATTTCCTCAATTAAGGAGGTCTTTTCGCCGCCAATGTAAAATAAAAAATATTAGATTATGAGTAAATTTAATTTTTTTCTAATAGTTAAGGTCCTTATTTATCTTATAGTGAGGTTTAAATTATACTTTACCGGACAAATTTTTGAAAAAATAAAATTTTTAAATGTTAGTATTTGTTCAGAGTCTTACGAGAAAATCAGACGTTTGCAGTATTTCTCGAATTATACTATCAGTCATGGATTAGATGAAGTAAAAAAAAACTAAAAATCAGATTTTCGAAATATTCAGGTTTCTTTTTTTGCAATAAAATATATCAGTTACCGAGATATTTATTGAGAAATTAATATTTAAAAATCACAAAAAATTCTCAAGTTACCTACAATAAAATGGAGTCAAAAGATTTGGCACCGTTGCGTAGCGCGCGAGCTTCAGACCATTCAATAAATTCAAACTAAACTTTAACGCGCTTATGTTTTTCATGCATACTTATTAGTTAATTTATTGTTAACAAATTTTCATAATTCATAATTGAAAAATAAAACAATAATTGAAAAATACTAGCATTCCTGCCATGAGACATTAGAATGTTATGGTTTGGTGATTAAACATTTTTAATTAATTTATTTATTTACACTGACTGCAAAAAGTTAAACACGGTTAAGGTTATATTGTTCAAATAAAAATGTAAACAACCGAAATAAAGCGTTGCCAAATCACGGACAGGTTACTAACAGCTGATTTACAACAGTCAAATTAATTTTTATATTTAACTATTTTTTTTTTTAATTTTCAAAATTTCAACGATTAATGCCTCATATACTATTTATTTTTTAATTTTAGGAATTTTTATGGGTTTTGTATTTTAATTTATTGAAAATTTACTACTACAGTTGTTATGACTCAACTGGAGCGAAAGGACTTCCTTAAATATTTCGTAATTAGTTTGTATCGTAATATCGCTCAATCTATAATCACATTCCTCGTTATTATAATTTTATGATTTAAAATTTAATATTTTTTTTGTCTGATGATGTCGAAAAAAATTTATCAAAAATTATAATAATAAATAATTGGAAAAAAAATAAAATTATTATAAATAGTGTTAACATATGAGTGATTTTTGATTTAAAAAAAATAATTGCTAACTCACAATAATTATTTATCTTTATAATTATCGCGTTTATACACAACAGCTTTATCAATGTAATTAGTTTATTAAACTAAGTAATTATTCAATGAAAATATATAATGAGTGAAAATTATAAATGAATATGTTATTTGTATTATATAATGTTTTCAATTCATGGCTCTTTTCCTTTATGTTACTATCTATAATATTAATTACTAACAATTTAAATAAACATTTAGTATTATAAACTGATTCAAATTTAAATATAAATTCAACCAGATAAATTTTAAAATAGATTTATAATTTTCCAAGTTTTCTTCCTCCTGTATAAAATCAATTTTTCTATTTAAGCCGTGAAATTTTTTTTGAAATTGAAGCTACAGATAAAACTTAATTAAAAAATACAAAATCACTAGTTCAATTAAAATTTAATTGTTGTTAAATAATAAAAAGATATGTAAAAGTGATTCTGTAATTTTATGATAATAAAAATGAAGAAATGATTACATTATGAAGCACATATGTTTAAAAGCTACAAGTTAACGAAAACCACCAACGCGATGTAGTCTGTTCTGGGTTCATTAAATTTTTTTACAGATCTGGCGATACACTGTCTGTATTAAATATATATACAAATATATATGTGTATGGATATCCACAACAAGATCAACAGTTGGTCTTCCCACGGCAAATGTGGGCGACAAAAAACGTTGAATTGGCGTAAAACATTACGCCCATAGGACTCAATTGAAAGGTCAGTAAAAAATAATTTATAAATTACAATAAACTGTTTGTTTAAATAATTTCGTAACAAATCTCGCAATCCATTAATTATTTATATACTTGGATCGTAAGTTATTGACCTGTCGACTTAAATCACTATCATAGAGGACATTAAATAAATAATTAAGGACAGTAGCGGACTTACTTGTTGTGACGCGGTATCAGCAGGTGAAAAGCTAGATAGCGCAGTAAGTGGAACGAGAGACGCGCAAGAAGACGCACGTGAGGGTGGTGGAGTATGACTAGGGGTTGGACTTCCGCTTCCGCAGCTACTGGTATCTCCATTGCTGGAGGCCAGACTGACGCTGTCTGATCTTCCTCTCCACGGCGATATCGACACGTGTTTCAGCATCCCTCTTATCTTCTTTCCTCGGAATTCAAGTCCTGCATCCACAAAAATATAATATGATAGCTCTTATCGAATACTTTTTTATATTGTATTATATTACTACCATATAAATATAAATATAAATACTCCGACGTAGTTTGACGCCATGCAAATAATTATCATATCTTCGCGTTTAAAATAAACTGCCACAAAGCTTCTCAGTGTAATTAAAATTATCAATAAAAATAAATACATACATAAAAATTATTATAAAAAAAATAACTTTTAATTTTTTAGTTATTATAATTTAAATTTCTCTAAATAAAAAATTTATGGTTAATACTTTGGTACAATAATCAGAATAATTATACTCAAAATAACAATAGAATAAACAACTCAACCAGACGCATGCAAATGAGCTATTTGAATAAAAATTAATAAAAAGAAGAAAAGTAGACGCACGTGTGTCGATTAAATGAGTAAAAAACCACACCTCGACTCACCTTGCCTCAGACTCTCAATAAATGCACCTTAAATCCGTGTGCAGTTTAAAACTTTTCTTTTAATAATTATTATTCACTTATGCGTAATTCAGGATCTTTCGAAACAAAATGATAATAAAACGAGTCACACTCGGAGTCACCACTGCATCCAAGTACAGTCATCGATAAATAAACCGTGGATTAGTAATAAACTTTTTGGAGTTTTGATTGTTAGTCAGTTCCACTTTACTGTACACTATCCAAATAATTGATTGATTTTGTTAAATTTATTAAAATGAATTTTAATTTGGCATATAAGTGACATGACACTGGACTGGAGAAATTAAAAAATAAATTAATATATCATAATAGTGAAAAGAATTAAAAGCGATACGACATACGAAACGACTGGCAGACCAGCGCAAGCAAGACTGAAGAAAATCATACTTGTATTTAACTCGTGTGGCTCTCCCCTCTCCGGTTTTATTTCATCTTTTCTTCTCTGGTGTTGGGGCTCTCTGTCGTACTCAGGGACCAGCCCACGTCCGGTGTCGGGACAACGAGGAAGAGGGAACGGGGAACGGTGTTATGCGCGACCGCATACGGTGTATGGTGAAGTGTCCATATTCACCATAGGAACATTACAGGGCATGGTGTATTTTTTCCATGGCCATATCCAAGATTGTCAATCGCGGGGGCGTCCTTGTTCCGTGTCACTCTTTTTTATTGTGACGCCGATGAATACAAATACAAATCACCATCCCCGATCTCTTTCTCATGAAATGGGCTTCGCTTTTGTTGCTTCAGCCGGGATCCAATGCACTTTGTGGTGATTGTTGGCTTGTGTAAAAAAAAAGAGATACATATTATTTTTTTTTTGGAGGTATAGGGCCCATGGATAAATATAATAGTGTCCATTGCACCTTACTAATGGATATTATTTACGGTTCGGGTTGCTTTGAGTGCTACCAATGCGTTTCTGCTTCTACTTACATTAGTTTCCTTTTATTTCCTCAGTTCTCAGTCATCTAGATGATATGCCAAGCAGACCTGGCATGGCTCTGTGGCGCACAACTCGGTTGTCGGCTAACATCTCCGATTCAGATGAAGAATCGACGCCTTTGAATTTCATATATTTGCTACAGTACATTCTTATATCGAGGATTATTCTATCTCGGTTATGAACAATGAACCACTTGTGTTATTTTATCAAGGGATTTGTGTATTTTTACATTTTTTTGACTAGAAAAAAAATATTTGATTTATTTAGAGCTCTGAAGAAATATACCCATTCTTCATTTCTTCTTATAAGAATATTTTATAATTAAAATAAATTATTTTTTAAAATAAACTTTAAAGTACCTGCTATATTTTTTTTCATATTGATAAATTAAAAAGTCTCTTTAAAATAAAAATCGCTTTCTTCGACCTTCCAAGTGCGCGTAACCCTTGAAAAAAATAAAATAAAAAAATGAGAGTATCAAATGATAAAGGAGATACGGTAAATAAATTGAGGTTTTGAAATCATGATAACTTACAGAGTATTTGTAGTGTATATTAGAGTGATGATGGGCTGCTCGTGGGAGTTTTGGAAATGGTTTGTCGGCTGGGATCTGGGAATATCGCGGTCCAGTATAAAGTATAACCAGCGAACCGGCTGTGGGTCCCATGGTGTTGCGTTACTTTCCCACAGGCTACAAGCAACACCAACATCAACAACACTACACACTTTGTAGAGAGAGCACCACGGCGACGTACAACTTTCACGGATGCCAAAGTCCTTCGTGTGTACCTGTATACGCATTACCAAATATACACCGTATTATGCCCACATACGTGCGTATAATAAATATTGTATAGACATATATAATAATATTATATGTACTTACTTACTTACTTACGTCCGTATCGATCGCCCACATCCACCTGTGCAGACACAGACCAACACAAGGCCGCTTGTTACGCATGTTAATGCCCCGGACACTTGTTTTCATTTACGTTGATACTCAACTTGTGGTCCTGTTTAGAAAAAAAATTAATATGGATTAATATGATATAAATATAATATGGTATGTCATCTTGTAAGGTGATACATTCTTGTTCACTCGAGTGGATCGATACTAATACCTACATAGTAATATTACTATTATAATAATAATAATAATAATAATAATAATAATAAATTAAAAAATTATTATTATTATTATTATTATTATTATTATTATTTTAACACATTAATTTTATTAATCAAAATTTGATTATTAACACTAATTGATTTTTTTGTATAAATAATAATAATAAATTTTTTAAAACGTTAGTAATTATTATTATTATTTATGATTACGTATCGTGAATCGTAAGTATTAAACTTACAATTTAATAAGAATTATAATCTTTCTATTCAATTCGAACATAACGCTTATATACAATGTAATATAATATAATATAACATATAAATATACAAATAAGGGATACGGTAAAAATTTCCTCTCTCTTTATCTCTATTGCGTCATGATAAATAAAAGATTAGATTAGAATGCGAAAAATAAAACCTTTGTACCTGAAAATATTGATATATTAATGTGTGAAGACAAAGATATATAAATATCTTCAACCTAAGTCGCCTTTTAGTTAATATAAAATAATATTTAATAATAAGTATTGATGTTTGACTTCTATTAGCGTTAATGGTCCGAGTTATTAATTTTTACGAGTTGTTTGCGTGAAAGATTGAGGATTACTAGTTGTATGGGGTTGCGAGTTTCGCGTTTCCTTGATGGAGGGCATGACTTGGAGTGATTCTATAAATTGTCAGCCACACCTGGGTTTCTGTACGCCTGGGGCCGCACCCTCGAGGAGGCGCGGTTCATCGCACTTTTCCACCCTCCATTTAATTTATATCTAAGGCATATAAGCATACAAGCATACAAGTGCTTTGTTCGGTTTCTTCACAACATACGCTGTCAGCTTTATTTTCATTTATTTTACTGTTTTTATTGTCACTTTAATTAAAATTAGGCTAATAATCTTTTTGTTTTTAAAAATTTTTAAATTAAAATTATTTAAAATTAAAACTAAAGACACATCTCTTCTTCTTCTTCTTCTTCTTCTTCAGTCATTTCTTCCTTGACTTCTAATTCTTCTTCTATGTCATCCATATCGACCGCGGCGTTTTCAAGATGCCTTTGCAAAAATTCCCAATTTTGTTTATCTATAAAAAATTAATTTATAATTAAATAAATAATAATAATAATAATAATAATAATAATAATAATAATAATAAAGAATAAATACATACCAAGAGTTTTTCTTCTGTCAAGAATTTCCGCCCAATCAGCCGCGCTTTGATAATCATCTAGAGTAAAACCGACGCATTAATTATTTCCTTGTGTTTAAAATGAATATATAATATAATATATAATAAATAATAAACAATAATTAACATAAGAAAAATAATGAATAAAGAAAATTAATTAAAATAAAAATTTACCGCCCGATTGTGACGTCACAATGTCGCATTGTTTTTACTGTCAACTTTCTTCAGTATAATTACTCAGATTAATAAATTAAATATGATACTTTTTTCCTCTATACTAATTAATACAAACAATGTGTAATGAGAGTACATAAAACTCATAAGAGTCACTAATATATATTTATATATATATTAATTACTACCTGACTTTGTTGAAGACGCATGACCTAAATTCACATTAGATTCTTGAGAAAGAAGAGTGTAAGGTATTACTTACTAAAACCTCCGAGACTTGTAACGGTTTGGGTTCCTTCCAGAGGAGTCCACCCTCGAGCTACAATTTCAAGCCTTCTTCTATCGATTTCTACGACTGAGTACTTGTATGTATGATAGTCAATTCTCTATAGCAAAAAATTTTATATAAAAATTAAATAATAAAAAAATTAAAAAATAAAAATATACCTTTGTTTTTATTTTTGAAATATACGTAGAAACTTTTTGTGAAATGATTTTTGAAGTAGATGCTTCGATTGATTGAATAATAATTGGATCATCAGTCATTGGTTCATCAATTGGAGATAGATCAGTGATTGGTTCTTCGATAGGTGGTTGATCGATTATTGGTTCATTAACAATTGGTTGTTCTATGACCGGTTGATCAACTATTGGGTGACTTACTGGCTGATTAGCAACCGGTTCGTCCATAATTAAATCAACAACAGACTTTTCAGTATTTGATTGGTCAGCCGTTGGTTGATCAACAGCTTTTGGTTTCGGCTTGCTAAATTTTTTCACCGGTTTCGGAGAAACAGGAAGGAGTTTTAATTTAATTTCCGACGTTATCCAGCTGAAAATTTTGTTCATGTCCTCTAGGCTCACGTGACAAGATTTCCACTCGCCGTATCTGCTAAGAGATCTCATGTCTACGTTAACATCCTTTAGAAGTTTTTCCGTAGTCCTACGGAAGCAATGACCCGTGTATTCATTAGCGTCAGACAGTTTTAAAAACTGAGCAATTCGTTTAGGAGTTCCCCCAATTTTGTTTATCCCAATAGCTTGTCGTGTGCACTTTGATTTTTGATAGTTCAAAAAAAATCTATTGCTCATCTTTTGCCCTGGTGATTTCGGGACCGGTCTCAGAGAAACGTATTTTTTAACGAGAGTGTAAAAGTCGTCTTCTATTGAAAATCTGCGAACGGGAATTTTTTTTACAACGTGTTGTATCGTCACGACGAACTTACTACCAGTGTCAATAACATTGTCAATAGTTAACCCACAGATTTCTGCTCGCCTGGTCGCGCCACAAACTCCAATAATCAGCACGGCCTACAATTTACAAGTTAAAAAATATTTAATACAATATTAATTTGTTTAATTTATTTAATACGTACTTTTTCAACCAAAAACTCTTTATCCGAAGCAGTATTTAAAAATTCAGTGATCTCAGCTGCGGTAAACTCCTTAGATTTTTTCTTCCGGAAGCCAACCTCTTTCTTTTTCAAAAACTGAATAAGTCTCTTGTATTCCCCGATGTTGACTTTGTGAAAAGACCCCAAAGTACACTTCAACATCGAGTAAGTATTCCACAAAGTCGTGGATTTTTTTATTTTTGACAACTCGAAGAAATAAACAAGCATTACTTTTTCCGAGAACGTTTTGAATTTTTTCTCCTTCTGCCATTCTAAAAATTGCGAGTAAGCCGATTCGTACTTAGTCTTTGAATTTTTAGGTACACTTTTACTCAGCTTACGTTTTTCTCCATTTACTTCATTATCTTCATTGTCAGCAGCTTCATAATCTTCTTGGTTATCACCATCATCCTCGTCACTTGAATCTCCATCACTGGCATCCTCGACAATCATATCCAGTAGCTCTGAACACGGTTCAGTGTCACTATTTTCTTCACTATTTAAATCCATCGTAATCTTATCTTACCTCTAAAATTGAAAACAGATGTAGTTAGTGGTGGATCAATGTCAATAATGTAAATATTATATTTTAGTCATACATAAAATAACATTTAATCTTTGAGATGTGTTTAATCAGTAAGTTGTACCACAAGTGTGATGTTTGGTCCATTTCATCCCCGTAGCGCCATCTGCCGCTTAAAATAGTAAGAATATCAATGATACTGAAGTTAACAGATGTTAAAAAGTTTTTTAGAATTTTATAAAAAAAAATTTAATAAAAAAATTCCGCATGTGAAAATTAATTAAAATTATAAGTGAAAATTTTTAGAAGCATTTTTTTATTGTAATTGATTTGTTATATAAATTTTTAAGTGACAATTGACAGATAACTTCAGTATCATCAATAATATTATCTCTTTAATAATATTAAATTTTGTAAACATCTGACAATTTTCCGAACTTTTACAATAAATTAATTTACTGTAAGAAAAATTTTTTCTTAAATCACCACACATAATTTTTTTTTCTTGTTATATTATTATAAATTTCTGATAATTCTAGTCACTTAACTCATTACGCATCTTGTGTGTCAATCATGCCAACAAATTTTACATTTCTAGAACAGGAAAAATATTCCGAATATAATAAATTATTTTAAAGTAAATAATGTATAAAAATATTTGATCATAAAATCAATAGTACAAAAGAAGCTGATAATTTTCATGGTGTCTTTTCACAATCATTTCTCATTGTTCGTTAAATAATGAGAAATAAATTATTCTGATTAGTATTTATGTTTTTATATTTCAAGTGACGCGTTGATATTTACATAAGATATTCAGAGTTCTTAAAACCGCGCGACTACATATGACTGTGAACTTAGCCGATAACTGACAATCGAAAATTTTAACAATCGATATTGCAGCGAGGAAATCGAATTTTTCAAATTAAAAAAATAGCAGTTGTTTTATTTCTAAATACTTGAAGGTGCATTTATTTGTAAATGAAATACGATTTTTTTTTCGAGATTAAATTTTTAAATTAAAACTTTGACTAGTGCTCTGATCAACACTTTTAGATAAAGAAATCTAAAATTGAGTACTAACCTTTTTCTTTTAATAAATTTAGACCTGCATTTAACTTTTTTTTTTTTAAAAATTACTAGAACGTTCGGCAAGCAATAAAAATTAAAAAAAGAAAAAATTTGGAAAAATAAAAAAAATGCAGGCCTTTATTACACGAAAATCTACATCTGCAATTTTTTAGAATTCCATTTTTTTTATTTCTTACCAAGTTATCAATTTTTTTTTAAATAAAATATTTTTTTTTTTTTATATATATCTCGTTTACAAGCTTAATTTACTTGAATAATACATAAAATTCACTCAATTTTCGAAAAACTACACCTGCATTTTTATAAATTTAGGTTTTATTCATAAAAATTATATTTTAAACAAAAAAACTTTTCTTATTTATTTAATTTAATATTTATATATATATATATATATATATATATATATATATATATATATATATATATATATATATATATATATACATACAATCGTGGACATTAATTTAAGTATGTTTTTAAATTTACTAGAAAATAGCCGTTTGTAAACTTGAACGTTTGTAAACTAAGACTGAACATGTTTTTAAGACTGAAAATGACTCCGTTAATAAAATGAGTTGATCATTAAAAAAGAGAATACTAAATAATGATTAATGAAAATGATGCAAAATGTAAACTTGTAACAACCTTAAAATGTCATAAAATAAAATCCAACCAATCAAAAAAAAGAAAAACGTTAATAAACTCGATAGTAAAGCGAGCAAATTTTAAAAATTGACATTAATAGAATAATATATTTTTAAATACGGCTAAGTAAAAAAAAAGTCGTTAAAAAAAAACAAACAAATGTATATCTTGACATTAGAATAAAAATAATTTTAAAATAAAATATTTACGTAATGTTGACATTTGTTAAAATTAGTGCATCGTGAATTTTGTCAATTCAAAACTTAGCCACGCGATTCCAGCCAATAGTAAACTTTGCGATTCATGAAATAAGTGAATGCTAAATTTTGTTAACAATTAAAATAGCCGTTTGTAAACTCAGCGGTTTATAAAAGTAGCAGATTTTTTATTTTAACGCTTATTAATTTATCTATTATATATTTATTTATGATATTTTTGAAGCTATAAAATTTAGACAAAAGCCTTTTCTCAACAACAGGTCAGCTGAGAACTGATTTTCCGAAATTTTACTTACGGCGAATATTACGGAGCTGAAAATGATAAAAAAAATTCTTGTAAGGAATAAATCATGGAGGCTTGTGTATTGTGTAATAATTAAAGATTTTATTTTTATTTTTATTTAAATATGTACACATTCATGTATAAAAATATATTTTTTTTTATTTTTAAAAATTATATATACTGACACAAGCTGGTATCTTGCCCAATAGAAATTTTTGAAGAAAGTTTTTGGACATTGATTTCACCGAGTTCAAAATTCTGGGTAACCTTGTGTCAGTATATATAATTTTTAAAAATAAAAAAAAATATATTTTTATACATGAATATGTACATAATTAAATAAAAATAAAAATAAAATCTTTAATTATTATACAATACACAAACCTCCATGATTTATTCCTTACAAGAATTTTTTTTATCATTTTCAGCTCCGTAATATTCGTCGTAAGTAAAATTTCGGAAAATCAGTTCTCAGCTGACCTGTTGTTGAGAAAAGGCTTTTGTCTAAATTTTATAGCTTCAAAAATATCATAGATAAATATATAATAGATAAATTAATAAGCGTTAAAATAAAAAATCTGCTACTTTTATAAACCGCTGAGTTTACAAACGGCTATTTTAATTGTTAACAAAATTTAGCATTCACTTATTTCATGAATCGCAAAGTTTACTATTGGCTGGAATCGCGTGGCTAAGTTTTGAATTGACAAAATTCACGATGCACTAATTTTAACAAATGTCAACATTACGTAAATATTTTATTTTAAAATTATTTTTATTCTAATGTCAAGATATACATTTGTTTGTTTTTTTTTATTTCAGTTTTTTTTTAACGACTTTTTTTTTACTTAGCCGTATTTAAAAATATATTATTCTATTAATGTCAATTTTTAAAATTTGCTCGCTTTACTATCGAGTTTATTAACGTTTTTCTTTTTTTTGATTGGTTGAATTTTATTTTATGACATTTTAAGAGCGGTTTATAGTTGATTTTCAAACGTGTTTTTCTCATGTATGTGATAAAATTTTGAAAAAAAACGCTTCACTCTTCGATAGATAATTAAATTATCTATCGAAGAGCGAAGCGCTTTTTTGGAAAATTTTCATTTATTTATGCATAAAATGCGTTTTAAGATTCCATTTGTTGTACAAGTATGACAGAGATACTTTCGTTTGTCCAATAGAGGGTGAGAGAGAGAAAAAATGTAAACCCTTCTTAAGGTTGTTACAAGTTTACATTTTGCATCATTTTCATTAATCATTATTTAGTATTCTCTTTTTTAATGATTTTTAAATTGATAAAAATGCAGGTGTAGTTTTTCGAAAATTGAGTGAATTTTATGTACCCTGATAGCCACCTTACCTATAACTTACTGTCAATCCGAACAAAAACAGTTTCACTGTAAAAAAGTCGCACCAAGTCCACGTTCATAAGACTATTAGGAAAAAAAAATTTTTTTTTTCTTTACAAAAAGATACAAAATAAAAAAATTAAAAAATCCGAGTAACCGATATGATTGTTTATGATTTTCGGAAATTAAAAAAAATTTTATTGTAAATTTAAAAATTAAAAAAAAAATTTTAGAACGTATTTAGTGTGCGCGGTTGCAAAATATTTTACTTTTAATGAAATTCGTAAAATCTATTTACTAGGACTTTAAAAAAATTGAAATACACAATGACGCACACCAAGTACGTTCTAAAATTTTTTTTTAATTTTTAAATTTACAAAAAAATTTTTTTTAATTTCCGAAAATCATAAACAATCATATCGGTTACTCGGATTTTTAATTTTTATTTTGTATCTTTTGTAAAGAAAAAAAAATTTTTTTCCTAATAGTCTTATGAACGTGGACTTGGTGCGACTTTTTACAGTGAAATTGTTTTTGTTCGGATTTTAGTATTTTTGTAATTATAATGAAAATTTACAATTGATAACAACTTAAATCTCGTGTTGACTGCATTTTTACTGCAAACTATCCCCTTAAAGCTACAGTTTATGTAGATGTAATTCCAGTGCACCCTGGCGGCCATAGATGCAAGCTATGAATCACTTTTTACTGTAGTTGCGTGTCTATAGGAAGGATTACTACACATTTTTATTTTATCTAGTCTGTGGCGCTGATATTCCCCATCTAAAAAAAGTCAGGATCGCACTTTCTGGGCTTACTATAGTTTGTGCTGATAAAATTTAATAATTTTAAGTGAATTAAGTGTTATAATTGATTATAATTAATTAATATCAGTAAAATAAAGTATAAATTACTTTTATAATATATTATTTTGGAAAAAGGAGAACCATATAATTAAATAAAATTTTGCAACCTCGAAATACCGTTCTGCTTACAGTAAACACAGTCGGTAGTCTGGCGCTCCGTTTACAACGGATTTGAACGGAACTTGGCGCCAGATTCTACCGAATCTGTGGATCTACGTCCGCAATTTGAAGCAAACTTGACGGAAAGAGTTGGGAAAGCGGGCGATTACTTATTAGTTACCTATAACTTACTCTGCAAATAGACGTCAAAACTTACTGTACAAGTATTTCCGTCAAATTGTAGTAAAGTTGAAAGGAAATTTAACTACAAGTTTGATTGTTAACTTGTATTCAAGTTGCGGCCGTAGATTTCCGTCAATTTGCTTACAACTATTGTTGAGTGAAGAATTACCGCCAACTTGATGTATAAATTAACCGTAACTGCTGGAAGTCAACATTTACTGAGAAAGCGCTGGCTATCAGGGTATTGTTTAACCCTTTAACGCCGAAGTGGCCCTAAGTGTCCCGCGTGGCACCGGAGTTAAGTAGGGAGCGTGTAAAGTAAATGTAGAAGGGGGCGTTTCACCAAGAGTGGGGGAAACGTCTAGAAGGTTGAGAGGGTTAAGTATAGTAGAGTAAAAGCTTGTAAACGAGATATATATAAAAAAAAAAATCTTTTATTTAAAAAAAAATTGATAACTTGGTAAGAAATAAAAAAAAAATGAAATTTTAAAAATTACAGATGCAGATTTTGGTGTAATAAAGGCCTGCATTTTTTTATTTTTTCCAATTTTTTCTTTTTTTAATTTTTATTGCTTGCCTAACGTTCTAGTGATTTTTCAAAAAAAAAAAAAAAAAAAAAAAAAGTTAAGGAAGTTCGAGCGTAACTAATGAGTCAAAATAGTGTTAAATTTTTTTTTTAATTTTAGTTTTCCCAATATTCGTCAAAATTCTTTATTTTAATTTAAAATAATTTAAACAATTTAATAATTGATGATTTTTACTTATTTAATAAAGTTAAAGTACTAAAATGACTTTCGTATTTATTACTTGCCGGAATAAATAAATAGATTTGGCAATAGTGCGCTTGATTATACCCATAACTGAGACGTGGATGAGTGTGTGAGTTAAACATTTCTCTCTCTGTAACTATATTTCTATCCTTTTGCACGCCTCATAGCGCGAAGCGCGTGAGGTTGTGCTTTATATACTCGACTCGTCAAGGTCAAGCAATTTTGTGATCTTTAAATGTCTCTATCACAACCATATTACACTTATACAATAATATAAGTAGATGTACACCGAGAAAACACTTAAATTAAACCATCTTTTACTTTCTAAAATCATTTCATGTAGCCATTTTGAAAAAAAAAAAACGTTTTGAAAAAAATTTTACGTGGACGTCCGGATGTCATCCCATTTTGGATGTACCAACGATTACTCCCGAACAAGTTGATATTTCAAGACCGGACCTTTTTTATTAGTTTAGGAATGCGATGAATTGGGTCCGTATTTAATATCAGTAGCCTAGTTTACGTATTTTTTTTTTAAATTGAATTTTTATTAAAATTCACTACGATACAACCGTACAAAGACAAATGAATTTTTCTTATTTGTCACGTGAAAACTATGGCGTGACTTGATCAAGCTAGATTTTTTTAGACTGCGTGCGCATATGACAAGAAAAAAGGGCGCTGATATTAAAAAGAAAAAAAAAATACTCTAAGAAATTACTTAATTATAATTTTTTTTTTTTAATCAATTACACAATTTATTTTTTCTTAAAAAATGAATGAGCGTTATGAGGCGTGCACTTTTGGATTTTCCAAACTTTTCTTTTTTTTCAGCTGTTGACGCGATGTTGTCAAATCTTTATTCGAATAAATAGCTGACGATAAACGAGTTACAAACATAAAATTTAACTTTAAATATTTCAAAAATTATATCGGTAATGTATTATTATTAAATTGTTTTTATATTTTGCAATAATCCAAGTTACTTGTGTATAGTTTTTATCCGTTAAAGTTGGGAGGTTAATATTGAAAAAAATAATTAAAGTCTCGACAAAAGTTTGTCCGCCATAAGAGCCCGTGTATAAGGAGATAAAATATATGATTTTTAAAATTTAATATCTAAGTAACTAAACGGTGAATCTTTTTCAAATTTTGGGATTAGATAAATGACGTATTTATTTATACGTATACTTAATTTCAAAGCTCAAAGTTGGAAATTATTTTTTACATTAGATTCGCTCGAACTTCCTTAAACACAGGTTTAAATTTATTTAAAAAAAAAGGTTAGTATTCAATTTTAGATTTCTTTATCTAAAAGTGTTGATCAGAGCACTAGTCAAAGTTTTATTTTAAAAATTTCATCTCGAAAAAAAATCGTATTTCATTTACAAATAAATACACCTTCAAGTATTTAGAAATAAAACAACTGCTATTTTTTTAATTTGAAAAATTCGATTTCCTCGCTGAAATATCGATTGTTAAAATTTTCGATTGTCCTCGACTAACTACTGCTATCTCGTAATTACAGTAAAATCTCTATAAAGTTCCGCTGTGAATAGTTCCGTTCTCCTCAATGTTTTCCCCTTCTCTTTAATATTTCCCCTTCGTTCGCACGACATTAGGCGGAGCATGTTTATATGTGTGAGAGCATAAGTGTGAGGTCAATAAGATAGTTATTTTCTAAACCGTCTTAGCCTTATCACCATAAAAATATAAACATAACCCTTGCTGTATAAATATAAGTATCAGTAAACATGTAATATAAACATTATAAAAATAGATGCTTATTTAGTTAATTAATAATTATTCTAATATTACTCATCATCCTTAAGTCTCAGTGCATAATGTCAGATAACTTAACTCATCAAGTTGCTCAAAAACAGCTAATTTTGGAAAATAAGCCTTCCTGTCGCTTAACACTTCAACAAAAACTCGATATTATTAAGCTGCTCGATGAAAATCACTCAAAAACTGACATAGCTGATCAATACGGAGTAACAAGAACTGCAATTTACAAAATATATAAAGCTCGTGACAAGATACTAAATAATAATAATAATAATGTTACTTGTGATAATATCGATAATTATTATGATAAAAAATTGTTTGATCAAAAAGCATTAGAAGCAGTTAACATATTACAACACTGGCATCAAATAAATTGTGATTTTAACAATCAAGATGTTATTAATGATTGTAAAGTTTTAGATAGTATAAAAAAACGTATACTTAATAAATAGTTTTATTTATGATGTAATTGAAATAATATAACTTTAAACAATTAATATAAAATATGTGTCAATTGTATTTAATTCTGACAAATTTTAAAAGTTATCAATATAAAACGAATATTTAAATTTCCCGGGCACTATTTCAGTGTATTGGTGAGTTACCACTCTTTGGATTCATTGGTTTATAAAAAATAAGCCACGCCTCTTTACGATCTACTTTGAATAGTTTCCTACCCCCGAGACCGAAACTTTATAGAAAGTTTACTGTAATAGTCTTGGACGAAGGACGTGGGAAGTTTGAATCGATATCAGCCTTTAAGTTGTCGCTTTTAATGCAAGTGGACTTTAAGTTGTATCCGGTGCAAATGAAAATTTTTGATAACGACAAAAATTGTCAAAAGAAATTAAAACTGACAAGAAATATCTATTATTTGTATGTACATATATTTTAAATCTCAAAAATTATTTATTATTATTATTTTAGTTTTATTATATGAAATTTTTTGACGGTAATTTTAAAAATAGTTTACAAATTTATTTTCTGTAAAGTTTAACATGTATCAAAATTTAATTATAAAACTAAAATCAGCTGAGAGCTGACAAAAAAATTTTTTTTAAATGATAAATTACTAATAAAAAAATAAATTTCACTCATAAATAACTTATTTATTAAAAAAATTGTCACCTGTCAGCTGATTTCAGTATCATAATTTGATTAGGCTTAATAAATTTTTATGAGTGTATTATCATTCAACAATTATCAGCAAATCTGGTCCAAGTAGTGTAAATATACTCTCGGTGGATCACAGCAAGTGGATTCTTAAAAAAAAATAAATAAAATTAGACATCATAATTACAATTATTTTTTTTATAGAGTTCAATGAATAAAAGGAAGATAATTACTTGAGGATCTTTAACTATCAATCCATCGCGAGTGACTAATCTGCCGTTTGGAGTGATGCAGGCCCAGCGACTGACGCGTTGTTGATTAACAAAGTTTCCAACTCTATCAATGTCCCCACTGTAAAGTTGACAAATTAAACTTCCAAATCTCCGTAGGTATATTATTAATATGCCTGTATTTAGACGCAGATACTATTAAGTACGTGTCTTTGGTATCCGGATCACAATATTGTGACATGCTGTAATTATAAGACCCAGTTGGCGGCTGGTCCATCTTTACATTTACAACATTTTCATTCGCGTTCTTATCTCGTGGAAATATATTTAAGTCTTTTTCAAATTCTAAGTCGTCATCATTGTAATCATTGAGATTTTGATCCTGATTGAGGTCTGATGTTTCCACCCAGCTCCAAGTATTCTTCTCCAAGTCAAACACCTGAATAGAATTGATGTTTTTATTGTAGAACAAATACATCTTGCTGCTATTAATAATTTCCATTGATGATTTTTCAATTATATCACATTTTGATGCTTCCACTAGCTTGGAAACACGCTCACAAGTGTCCAAATTCAAACGATAAACATCCACTCTCAGCAGATCAGGGCGATTCGTTGTTTCAACGCACACAACTGAATAATAAATTTTGTTATAACAAAAAACATTCATTTGGCAAAACTGTGTAGTGTCTGGAAGAGATCCATCCAAAATTTGTTCTTCAATGACTTGGGTTTCTAAATCACAAGTATGTATCCTAGCTATCTTGTTGTGCATGCTGAATATCTTTAATTTTTTTGAACTGTTCTGATCTTCTTTCACAATTCCAATTATTTTGTTCTTTGGATATGCCAGTAAATTATTACTCAAGCTTATTACTTCAGTCCACGACTTTTCTGATATGTTGTATGACCAAATTCCCGGATGGTGAAGGTTTTTTTTTTTTTTTTGGGTGAGAGGAAGGAAATCTTCAAAAGACACCGGCTAGATGTTGATGATGTTGGTTGCCGATAGTGTGAGATTTTTACTCACTAAAACCCTCCCCTCATTTGTAACCTGATACTGCGGGACCGCGTTAGCATTACTTCGCGGTACCAGGCCCCCTCCAACACTACTCGTGTAGCTATTTCCTCCTGTAGTTAACTATTCCTCCGCTTCTTCTCCTTTTTCTTCTTTCCTCTTCTCCAGCAGGACCTCTCTCACATACCCCGTCATTGTTGCCCAGTTGTTCGTCGACGCCAGCATCCAAGGAACGACGTCTTCAGCATCCAAGGAACGACGTTGACATACAAAAAAGGTGTGCTCGGCAGAGTCAGCAACTCCCGGACAGTACACACAGTAAGGATCGTTTCGGATCCCCATACGATGCAAGTAGGCATTGAACTGACCATGACCAGCAAGGAACTGTGTGAGATAGTAGTCTACCTCCCCACAATCCCTCAGTACCCAGTCACGGATCTGCCCAATGAGCCTATAAGTCCAACGCCCTGTCTCCCCAGTTTCCCAGAGCTCTTGCCAGAGCGCAAAAGTCCCCTCACGTTCGCGGATTCTTACGTCTTTCAAAGGTCCTTCGCCAGTCCGTCGGGCATCCCAGATCCGCTTCCTTTCGAGACCCAGGAGGTCGATTGGAATTACACCTGAGATGACCAACATGGCTGCCTCTGAGACCGTTCGATAGGCGCAGGCTATCCTCCGCGCACCTCTTCGTTGTACCGATGCCAGTTGCTTCCGATATTTCTTTACTTTGAGTGCCTCTCCCCATATCTCTAATCCGTAGAGCATGATCGAGTTAGCGACACCCATGAGAGCTCGTCTGCGGCTGCTCTTTGGTCCCCGGATATTTGGCATAAGCCGGGAAAGATTTGCCACTGTCGTTGCTGCTCTTGTGACCACACTGACAATCTGGTCTCGAAACGTTAATTTTGAGTCGATTGTCACTCCGAGATATTTCAGGGCTCCCCGACTCTCGATGTGTTAATCCACAACTTGACTCTGGAAAGGGCTCGGAAACCACCTCTGAGCTGTGAGTACCACCACCTCCGTCTTCGCAGTGGCCAGCATCAAGCCATGCTCCTTAAGCCATGCGTTGATGGAGGCCGCAACCAGCCTCACCAATCCTTGCGCTTCGTCTTCGCTCCGCGCAAGTATTAGTGCTGCCACGTCGTCAGCAAAACCCTCCAGCTTTACCTCCCGCGGTAGATCCAGGCGCAGAAGTGCATCATAAAGGATAACCCAGAGTTCTGGTCCGAGGACTGAACCCTGAGCTGCTCCTTCACTCAGCTCCTTTATGACCTGTCCGTCAGTAGTCTCATACATCAAGTAACGATCATTTAAATAATCATTTATGATGCGAATGAGATACTCCGATAGACCTAATTTCCGAAGCGCCCTCATTATATCCGGCCATCTTGCCGAATTAAATGCATTTTTGACATCGAACGTCATCATAATGCACACTGGACGGCAACGATGATGACCCGTCCAGGCTTGTTGAGCAAATGAGAGCGTTTCCGAGATGGCACCAATTGTGCTGCGACCCGGCCGAAAGCCATGTTGGTTTTCAGCCAGGCCACCAGCATCGGTCACTTCTTTCCGCAGTCGATTCCTAATAAGGGCTTCGAAAATCTTCCCTGCGACGTCTAACATGCACAGTGGTCTGTAGGACGAAGGTGTATAGGGCGGACCCTTTCCTTTATCTAACAGAACCAACCGTTGCAGTTTCCATCTTTTCGGAAAAACTCCAGTCGAGATGCAGGCGTTGTAAGTATCAAGGAGCAGTTGTTCATGCTTTTTTATAAGGACCTTATAGGCCTCGACGGGGATACCGTCAGGACCCGGAGCCTTACCTACCTTGAGGGACTTAACAACTGCCCGCAGCTCCACTGCTGTGAAAAGTGGGCACTCGTCATCGGATATTACACTTTGAGTGCATACCCGTTCTTCGCGATCAGGAAACAGAGTTTGGACTATTTCCTCCATCCTATCGGGCTCCATAGGAGCTACTGAACCGCGACCAACAAATTTGTGAGTGACGATCTGGTAGCCGTTGCCCCATAGATCATCATCCACTCCTCTACAGATCGCCTTCCAGCACCTCCCTTTGCTCGCCTTAATCTCCGTGACGAGTCGCTTCTTCGCCGCTTTGTACTCATCGTTTTTTTGCTGTCCAGTATCTCGCTTTCGCGACCTAAGTGCTTGCCTCCGAAGACGCAAACACTCAGCCCTGAGCAGCGCGATCTCCGCTGTCCACCAGTAAACCGGCTTCCTACGAGAGCTTGCGGAACGGAGAAGCATAGCAGCGTCGCACCCTGCAACGATCACATCCATCGTTTGACCAACAAGTGACTCAACGTTTTCGCGCGACTCTGCAAATGATTCAGGAAGCGTGTCAATTCTATCTGAGACAGTATTTTGGAATGCGCTCTCATCCAGGAGTAACACTTTCCATCCTGTTTGCTTCATTTGTCGCTCCGGCACAGTAGGTGGGTTGCCCCTCACACTGTTGACCGTATACGAAATATATTGATGATCACTTGCCGTATACTCCTCCAAAACAGCCCAGTCTTAGATTACTCCCGCTATCCGTTGAGTAGCAAACATTAGGTCTAAAATCGACGAACGCACGCCAGCTCTTCGGAAGGTGGATGTATTTCCCCTATTCATAATGACAAGGTCGAAACCTGCCATCATGTCCAGGAGCTCATCACCCCGCGTGTCACTATATTCCATCCCCCAATCGATGGACTTTGCGTTAAAGTCACCACCTATCACTATCTCTCCTTCAAGATGGCGGACTACTCGCTCGAGATTGTCAACCTTCTTTCGGAAATCCGCAATAGGCTCGCTGGGGGTGAAATAACATGACACGAAGGTAGCTGCTGGTGTCTCAACCCACACAATGCCGTTCTTCGATCCACTATCACGCACAAAGAGGCGACTTCGATCCGGAATCCAGATTGCCGCTGTGCCCGTAGGGTCACAGTATCAATTTGGTCCAGACACAGAATGGTATTGCTCTGATACCAAAACAATATCCATCCCGTTGTCACGATTTCTAGCGTAAAGAAGATCAAGGGCCAGTTTGCATCGGTGTAAATTTATTTGCAGCACCTTAGCCATTTTTCTTTTGGAGTACCTCCCGATAGGTTGTACACCATCCAGAACCCGCCACGTGATCAGAGGCTCGCCCGCTCCCCACCGCTGCACAGAGATGACAGCGCCGAGGCTTGGTACAGGCCCTCGACTGGTGATCCGCCTCACCACAACGCCAGCAGCAACCACTTCAGTCCTCCTCTGCCTTGCACGAGCCCGCTAAGTGACCCAGTCCTTGGCATCGGTAGCACCGGTCCAGTTGTTCCCAGCGGCGGATTCGGTAAACCGTCCAGCCGACTTTGACCTTTCCCAAGGTCTCCAAGGTCGCAGCAGCCCCAAGTTCAGCCTCGATGAAAGCGCGGATGGCTCCCCATCTATTGGGCTTCGTGATAGTCACGTTGAGTCCATCCGCAGTCCCCTCGGTAGCTTCCCAACTATCTCAGAGCCAACTATCTCAGTGATCTTACTACCGAGTGCCGAGCGATCTTTTATAGATCCCTCGAACTTAATAAGAAGACCACCTTTACTGGCAGTCCTCACGGCCTTTACCTCTAAGCCCAATGTCTCTGGATGAAGTCCAGAGCACAGAGCCCTCAGGACTCCCTCACAAGATTGGATCTTACCTGATTTTATCAGCACTGCCTCCGGTCGTTGCTTCCTCCTCGGCCTCCGGTCTTCCTTGGCTGCTGTGGTCCGTCCTGCTGCTGGTCCTTGTTCCGTCGTCTCCGGTCCTGGTTCTGCTGGCTTCGCGGTTGCTGTCTGGTCCACTGTTTCCTCCACCTGCTTCTTTTTCTTCTTTTTTCTTTTTTTCTTACTGTCCACCAGATGGAACGGCTCCTCCTCCGGCGTCTTTTGGTTTTGCACATTTGGTTCCTGCTGTTTTTTAGGCTCTAGAGTCGTAGATCCTCCATCGGCTCCAGTGCGCTGCCTCTTTCCCCTGGCAGTGACAACTGTAAATCTGCCGTCAGGCTGCCGTAGCACATTTTTCTCCGGTCCATCTGGTGGGCTGATTGCCGGTCTCTTTTTTTTGTTCTTAGAAGCCGGCGTCCGTTCTTTCTCTGTTTGAGAGGCTTGTTGCAGTCTCATCAGTTCTTCGGTCAGCGTCCTCTTCTCCTCTGCCTCCTTTTCCGCCAGTGTGCGCTGAGTTACTTTCCAGCACCGACGGTTCACCAAAGTCTCAAAAAGCAACCTTTGTGCCTCCTTGACCCTATTGGTAACCTCCATAGATACTGTCCTTCGTTTTGATGGTACTGATCGTCTCGTTAATTAGTTCCTGGAGCTCCTCCAAGAACCGGTCCTCCCTTCCAATAGCCTGGTCCCTCTTATCGAGAAGCGAGGTTGTCTCCGTCATAGTACTCCCAGTAGCTGTACTAGACGGGGGGCCTTGGGGTCCACCCCTCCGTCCAAACGGTCGCTGGATGACGACGACATACAGCCCGTCTGCAAACTGTCTGCCGCCGGTACTGGGGTATACCTCCCCTGCACCGTAAACTGATTCGTGTTTGTGGCGTTCATTCCATAAACCAAAAGAGAGTTTGCTGTAATCCTTGCCAGGAGCCCTTACAGGGTGCTACCATCCGGAGCCAGATGGACCCTGGTTTTTTAACGAGGTTGTTACTCCTCCGGCTCCTCCTTCCTCCCTCCGAGAAGAGAGGCCCCGGGCTTGCCACCGGTATAGCAGAGTTGGCTGGTGAAGGTTATAAGTGTATAAATGATCATTGTCACAGGTAATGAAAAAAATTGTATGAGATTTTTCTGGATTGTCTTGAGTACTCCATAACGTTGATGGACTAATTTTAAATTCATACATTTTTTTAAAGCACTATTAAAAACAAAAGAATGAATAACTTTTTTATTGAAAAATTTTATTAAATTTATTGTAAATTTTCACTAACATATATTTTTTCTTGACTTAAGAAGTTAACTTGCTCACACAGAATTCATGAAATAATGTTGTTTCTTAGTTTTAGTTCACAAAGAGGGAGAACAAACAATTACTCATAAATTCTGAGGAATATTTTTGAGCATCAGCTTAACATTCCTTACTATAAGCTGTATAGTAAATTTTATTTTCTTTTTTCTGTATTAAATAATTCTTCATTATATTATCTTTAACTTAACATAAGTAACTAATTATTACTTTTACTACTATTATTAATGTATAGGATGTTTGATCTTGAAAAATATTTTCAAGGTGAAAACTACAAAAATTATTTAATTCCTTCTTGTAGAAAATTTCAAGGAATTTCAAATTTGATTTGAACATCATCTTTGGATTCATTTGCCAAATTTGGATGATAATATAACACAGCATCCCAACAAATATCCACTAACGTTGGAACTCTGGTTCAAGTTGAGTAAACTTTCCGACTAAATACACTGAAAAAAAAATTAACTTAATTCGAGAGAAAAATTCTTGAACCAAGAAAATAATTTTGAAGAGGGTAATTATCTTGAATCAAGACGAAAAATTCTTGAATCAAGTAAAATTTCCTTAAATCAAGAAAAATTTATTAGTTCAAGAATTTTTCTACTCAAATCAAGAATCTTAAGTTCTTCAAAATTATATAATTGATTCAAGAACATTTTTTTTTCTGTGTATGTGCTAAAAAAAAATTATTAACAATTAAAATTATTAATCAGACTAAATATTTAATTTTAAGAAGCGGCATGATGCCAGCAAGTAGCAATTATCAATTAGCCCGTTCGTACATCGTGTCGTGAGGCGAGGGTTCGAGTCTCGACGGTTGTTTAGAATAATTCCACCACCAACCGCCGGGGGTGGCTCCAGTAGTTGAACTGTACTGGCATGGGTTTTTCTGTAGTTTCTCTGAAAAAGCTAGGCATGATTTTTGATGAGTTCTGGCCTGAAACATTTGAAGTCATCGAAAAAATGTAAGTCATCTCGTTGATTGTATGCTTATAGTTATTCAAAATTTTCATTCAAACGTCTTAACAATAACTTACTTATCAACCCTGATTAAAAAATAGTATTGAGACAAAGAAAAAAGTATTGGTTTTCTAGTCAATCCAATACTTTTCAATATTTTTTTCTTTGTCTCGATACTTTTTTTTTATTCAGGGGAAACAAAAAATCTGGAAAACAGTTGACCCTAAAGGCCATTCTTCCAACTTCCCGCTAATTCCATATCTAAGCGCTTAAAATTTCACTTATGACGTTTTTGAGCTCTTTGGGCTCAAAAATATAATTTATATGTTTTTTCGAGCTCTCCGAGCTCAAAGAGTTAGCGGTTCTAAGCTATTGAGCTCTTCGAGCAGTATTTTTTGAATTTTCAAATCGCAATAACTTCTGAATGAATGAACCGATTTTCACGTGGTTGGTAGAATTCCAGGGAGTTTTTTAAATTTTATGATATTTGATTTGATTTGTTTATTTATGCCAAGGTCTACTGGCCAAATGGCAAATATGAAAAAATACAAAAGAATACATGATAAAACAGTAAAATATACAGTATTATAAGTAAATTACTACTAATATAAAAGTGTAACTAAACTCTAAGAGTTTTTTACCATACTATTAACATAACTTAAAATTAAATTAAAGATAATTACATCGATTATTGAATAAAGACTTATTTATAAGATTTTCCTAATACTAATAACAAAAATGGAATTGACAGTTTCACTTTAAAACAATTTGAGAGTGTTAACTTAACCTTCAAGTATCCAAATTTAGCAAATAGTCAGAGATTTTGATCTTGAATAAATCAAGACTAGATGCATTACAATCTCAGATGGTAAGTTTTGCCATAAATTAATAGCAGTAACAACAAACGCACCCTCATAAAGAGTAGTCGCAAAGTTAGGTATCTTAAAATTGAGATCATTTCTCATAATGGCTAGACGATCGGAGCGTCTAGCATCAATATCATCTATAAATAATTCTCGTAAGTAAGTAGGTTTTTCAACTGCTAATAATTTATAAAAATAGGTAGATAAATAATATAATCTACGACTAGTGATAGATAACCATTTCAGTTCACGTCTGTGAGGGGTGACATGTTCATCTCGTCTTAGATTATAGATAAAACGAATAGTAGAATTTAAAGCTCGCTGTAATTTCGAATTATTTTCGGTAGTTGCATTTGTTAGAATAATAGAACAATAATCAATGAGTGGTAAAATAGTTGCTGAAACTAATAACCTTCTAATATCCAAAGTATAAATGTTTTTCCTCAGTTTTAAGCTATACATGGCTGAATTTATTTTATTTACTACCTTTGACACATGTAAATTCCACGATAATGTATTAGTAATATGAAGTCCCAGACACTTTGCCGATTCCGAAAAGGGTATTTCTGTTCCATTTACAACAATAGAAGACAAAGGCTCCTGTTTCATTAACCACAGATTTTTACTAGAACCAAGAATCATAGCTTTAGTTTTGCTTAGATTTACTTCAAGGCCATTTTCAGACGCCCAGTCAACAACTGATTGAGCGTCGACTGTGATTTGCCTGATCGCTTCTTGAGACTGGTACCGATAAAAATGTAGGTAGATGTATTATTATTTCGATTTTTACTTGTATACCGTTCTTGGTTTTTACAAGGCTGGGTAGATAGTAGCTGTCGCATTCCGCGAGTGCGCCACCGTCCTGTGTTTTTATACTGTCCTTGTTTTTATTCAACGCTTTTTTGGACCCCAGCACATCCTCTTTTCACTCCTGTATTTTCACTACATAATCAACCTTATTTTTCGCACATTTGTATACTCAACTCTTTATTATTATCACGCGGCTTTGGACCGACTTGTGCTTTCTGTACTGTATTTACCCTATTCCTCACCCCTTTCTATCGGTTGTTGGAATAGTGGCGAAGGGGAAACCACAGAGAAAACCCATGCCAGTACAGTTCGGCTACCGGAGCGACCCCCGACGGTTGGTGTTGGAACTATTCGAACAACCGTCGGGGCTCGAACCCTCGCCTCACGGCATGATGTGCGAGCGAACTAACGGGATAATGACTTAACCCGCTCGGCCATCATGCCACTCATGTAGGTAGATGTATTTGTCATCGGCAAAAAGATCATGCTTACTGTGACTCAACTGCTCAGCAACTGAGTTCATTACCAGAAGGAATAATATGGGCCCAAGGACTGAACCTTGGGGAACACCAGAGGTAGTTTCAAGAAATTCAGTTGGTAAACCCTCATTATTTAACACTGACTGTGACCTATTACTTAAGTACGAATAAAACCAAGATATTGTATTCAGGGTAAAGCCCAACTCTACTAAGGTTTTTAGGATTACTTTATGATCAACAAAGTCAAAGGCTTTTGTTAAATCAAAGAGCACTAATACTGTTAATTTATTTTCATCCATAGCTTTACTGATATCATTCACTAGTTTTAATAATGCTGACTGTGTACTATGGTATTTACGAAAACCTGATTGATACTTATCAAGTAATTCATTATCCTCAAGATAACTCACGAGACCATTCAAAGTAAGTATTTACTTGACTACGATACGATGAAAGCGAGTCGAGAAACTCTAGATGGCACGAAGGATGTCGACACACCATAGCAGCAAAGTGCTTGTTTAATTCAGACGCATCAAAATAGTTAAGAGGAGACGACTTATTTCTAATTAGGCCCAGGTGCCTAAGCTTACTCCAAACTGTAGTGCCACTAGGTAGGTTTGATAGGGCAGTCTTTAGATAATTTTCACGTGCATGCGTTAACTCTAATTTTAACGACAAACTGATCAAACCAAAAATTTTAGAGAAAATTGAAAAATTCATTTTTTCCGAATTAATTATATAAGAGGTTTATATACATACATACATATATACATACATACATACACACACACACGCGCGCGCATGCATGCATGCATACATACATACATACACACACACACACGCTCGCGCATGCATGTATACATACATACATACAGACGTACGGACACCCTCGCGGAGATAGTCAGGGACGCTTCCTATGACCTTCAAACGTCGAGATCTGATGAAAACTCGATTTTTGCAAAACGGGGTAAAATCAATAACTTCCCAATTTCCGAAAATCTTCTATTTTCTTAGCGGGAAGTTGAAAATTTTTAAATAAGCCTTTTTTCCCCAGTTTTTAGTTCTAGAAAAATAGTAAAAATCAAAATTTTCATCTGGTTGTATTTCGTGCCATAGTTACTGCTACGTAGAATGTGTGGTTTAAATTCTATTAAGATCGGGTTAGTGGTTCTGGAGATATCATTTACGTAAGCCAGAAAAACGTAGTTCTGAGATAAACGCGTTCAAAGTTTTTTTAATAAAAGAAAAAAAATCTTACCTAAAGTCAATCAGCGATGCCAGCACCATACAAAATCCTTTCAGTCTGTTTGAAAATTTGATTTTCTTTCATTCGAAAATCCATATAAACCTCGTAAAATTATATAGTTACAGTGGTCCGATCACTTAGAAATTTTAACACAATACTTGTAGATATATGTACTTTCAAAAAATGGAAATAAACATGTTTCATAAAAGTTTTAAACTAGAATGATCCCTTAACTCATCAATCATGGAAATAGTAAAAGCTTAGGAAAAAAATAAAAATATTTAGTTGATTAATTATAGTAATTCTATTTATTAGAAATATTTAAAATATAAAGTAGTAAAATTTCTTGAAAAATAATCAATAAAAGCAGTATCGCTTGCCAAAATATCGCTGATGCCGATCTCTGCTTCTTTATATTCTACGATGACGATGACGATGATGATGTTGATAATGGTGATGATAATGGTTATGTATAGATGAAGAATTTCCCCGTTGTAGTAAGCATAGCCCCTGGAACTTCCGGGCCGTTCCTCATCATCGTCCGCGAAATCCTGTAAGCTTTATTGAACGAAGCCGACTTCCTGTTGGTCGTAAAAGTGCACTGGTAAACCCAATGCCCAGGTTTGTGGCACCGACGACACACAAACAAGGGAGGTACTGGTTCACTCTGCTTCAAAGGAACCTTCAACCATTTTGAGGAAGAATAATCCGCCGTAGACAGTGTCATCATTTTTTCTTTTTCATTCTTCTTCATCTTGGTCAGGTCGATTCGTTTCCGGGAAAGGGCAGTAGATTTAAATTGTTCTAACTTCTTCTAAAATTCGGCTTCCTGACGTTTCCATTCCCGCTTCAATTGTTCTAACTCCTCCTGAAGTTCAGCTTCCCGTTGTTTCCATTCTTGCTGCCTCCGCTTCTCCTTAAGATCTTCTAACATTAGCTGTCATAGTAAAAATAACCTTGTCCCACAGCTAACCGTATCCGTATCTTGATATTGGTTCTTCGTTTTTGGGTCCACCACTATGATGTCCCAGTCGGTGTCCGGTCATAAAATCCTAGTAAATAATATCCCAGTAAATATATCATATCGAAAAAATATTCCAAAACACAAATATTTTTTGGCAGAAATATCCCATAACAAAAATATCTAAAATGAAGGGAAAAGGGAAAGGGAGGGGCGCAACACAGTAACAAGCTTATGTGTTGGTCTAATGTCGAATAAACACACACAGCAACCATGAAAAAAGGGCGCAACACGGTAACAAGCTTATGTGTTGGTCTAACAAAATGAAAAAAATTTCTTCTGCAAAAATTAACAACGGGATCCGGGGCGAAGTCTCGGTAGGGGCTGGGAGCCTAGCCCCCATTCAAAAAAAGGAGTCGAGATTTATAGCGAAGCCTCAGAGCAGGGCGAAGCCCTATTTGAAAAGAAATAAATTATTAGAAACATAGGGCAAGATTTTACGGTGGGATATTTTATCAAGATATGTTTTATCAAGGGATATTTATGTGAAGGGAATGTATTTGTCTAAGAATTATTTTGCTTGGGATATATTTCGTGGGAATTCTTGACCTAGAACCTTACTAGTCACTTGGAAAAAATAACTAATTTTATTTTCATTTAAAAAATAACTAACTTTATTTTCATTCAAAAAATAAAATTTTTAGGCTATAAATTAATGCTTACTTGATATTTGTGATAATAAATAAATTCCTGAGGAAATCAATTATTTTTAGTTAGTAATTAACAATTGAGCTGGTATATATTTTTACTAACTATATTGCTGACAATTGAAATTTGTTTGATCTATTACTGATGTTTTGTTACTAAAACTCTATCCATGGCAACATGATTGAGGTTATAAACAAACTTAACTATAAATATATATTATTATTGTTAGTATTTATATCGAAACAAGTCGATGTATCGATAGTCGATGCGGATCATGTGGGAAAAGTCAAAAAAAATTATAAATAAAAATCACTTGTAGTCAAAAATATTGTGAATTACTTAAAAAAAGTTAAAATTGACATTTTTTAAAATAAAAATTATTTATATTTTTTTATAAATTAAAATGTAATTATTGATAAATTGTAAAAGTGATTTAAAATTAAGAAACAAATGTTCTGTTGACAGATGAGGATTTAAGAGTAATAAAATTATGCAATTTATTTTAACCTTTTGTGGAAGTCATTTAATTATTTATATAAGTTTGTTTAGTTGTAATTATTTATTTAAATTAATTAAATATGAGTAAATTTTTTAAAGTTTATAAAAATATGCTTGTTAAATATCCTATGGGTATGCAAGCGCTTCAAGCTGGTAAGTATTTTTCACTTTTTATGAATTAAATACTACTTACTGATGTGTAATTAAAAATTTTGAAGGCACACTGATGGGTGTTGGTGATCAAATCGCCCAAAATTTGGTCGAGAAGCGAAAAATTAGCGAACTGGATTTTGTTAGAACGGCGCAATTTTATGCTATTGGTTTCTTCATGGCTGTAAATTTAATTTTTTATCCAAAATATATTTTATATATAATTATATATATTTATCATTGTCTAAGGGACCTGCTGTGAGAGGCTGGTATGGAGTTCTCGACAAATTTTTCGGCTCCAAGGGCAGTGTCGTTGCCGTAAAAAAAGTCGCTTGTGACCAATTTCTATTTGCGCCTCCATTCATTGCTGCATTGTTGGCGACCATCGGCTTTCTGCAAGGAAATGATGTCGATGGGGTTAAAGAAAAGTTGTCCAAAGAGTACAAAGACATTCTTATAAATAATTACAAGGTAAAAGCTAATTTAAGTTAAAATTATTACTTACTTATTTTTAATAATTTAATTTTTCAGCTTTGGCCTCTGGTTCAGTTAATTAACTTTGGTCTTGTTCCACTTAATTATCAAGTTCTTGTCAATCAAATAGTCGCTGTTTTTTGGAATACTTACATCTCTTTCAGGACCAACAGAGATGCTATGACGCATCAGTAATTATTATTATAGCTGTAAAAAAATTATTTTAATTATGAATATTAATTTAGCAGATATTTAATCATTTTTTAGCAAATAAATCATTTTGATTAGTATTTATATTTTTATTATTTTTTTATTACACATGAAAAAATACAGATGGTTCTGGAACAATATCCATCGAGCTCAAGATTGCCAATATTATTATAATATTACATATAAAATATATTACACATAAAATATATAGTCTTACACTACGTCTAACACAGCGAGTGCCATCTGTCGTCTATATTCAAATCAGTCAATATTAATTTTACAAATTCCATTCACATTTTGTACATTAAATTTAGTTAAAATAATTCATTTCATTAACATTTGCAACTAATTACATTATATAAAAATATTAATATTTAAAATAAATTGAGACAGTGCATTTAAAATATTACCATTATCTATCCTATTTAGTAAGGCTTCAACGTTATCAGGATAAGACTTTGAGACTTTTTGGAGTGCTTTTCTTAATTTTTTTCTCTGAGATATAAAACGAGGACAAATCCAAAAAATATGATCCGGGGTCTCCTCATCCATATCGCACGGGCATCTTGAGGACGATACAATATTAAGTATAGATAGACTAGCCTTAAGAGACGTGTGGCCACTTCTTAGTCGATTTATTGAAACTAAAGGCCTTCTGGCCAACTGAACACTTTCAAACCATGGTCTAGCTTCTTCCTTATAAAATTTTTTAAAGTAATTTGTACCTTTTAAAGCTGCAGACTCAAGACACCAAGCGTTAAAATCTTCTTTTAATTTCATTTTCCATCTCTTTTTAAAGTCATTGGCTGGCAACTCTAGATTAGAGTCTTTCCCTGTTACAGCTGCCCTTTTCGCCACCTGGTCCGCCCACTCATTGCCACTGATACCCACATGGGCAGGTATCCAATGCAGCCTGACCTCTTTTCCTTCCTCCTGGAACTTTAGAATTAGGTCCCGGATGCAGAGTATAATATAAGACTTTTTACCTAAATATTTATTGGAGGCGAGAGCTTCTAACACACTCCTTGAGTCGGAGAATATCACAAATTTCCTTTGAGAAGATTTGAGGATTAGCTTCAAAGCCTCCATGATCGTCATTCCTTCCAATGTAAAGATCGATGCTATTTTAGAAGTTCGAAACTCCAGCTCCACATTGTCACTACCTCCTACGATGGCAAAACTGCCAAACACGGAGTTGGGAGACCAAGAGCCGTCTGTGAAAAAGCATGTTGAACTCTTGAGTACCTCTTGAAATATTTCATTGAAAAAAGCATCACTAGCATCTAATCTTTTAATTTCTTCTCCCTCCGCGAAGGATATCAAGGGTCTATACCATGTAGTACTGAGTTGGTAGTCATAACAACCCGGAGCTAACGATGATCTGATCAAATGTTGGATTTTTTGGTGATCCCGGAAGCAGTCTACAAATAATATTTTTCCATCTCTATTAATTTTGGTCGGATTATCCTCCAGCTCTATGATATTCTCCAACTTGTCGATGAGAGGATGATCGCTGGTAGTCAGCATCCTCGTTAAAAAGTTGTTACATATATAACCGAATCGGAGGTGTAGCGGGGGTTCCTTCGCTTCTGCTAAAATAACATTAGTGGGAGTGGACGCTCTATATCCTAAAGCGGCTCGCAATGCTCTAAACTGAATTTTATCCATCTTATTGATCTGTCCTTGTGTCAATTTGATGAAGAACATGGCTCCGTATTCAATCCATGAGCGGATCAGTGCTCGGTATAATCCTATTAAGAGCGTCGGATTCGCACTCCACCAAGTGTGTCTAAGGCAGCTGATTGTTTTCAGGGGACTTTAACATTTCTTCCTAATTTCTTCGATGTGTTTGTCCCAGCTCAGAGATGACTGAAAGTACATTCCAAGGAAGCGAACCCACTCCGAATTCTGGATTTCCGTACCATTGATAATGATTTTCCAAACCTTCCGTCCTGCAATTATCTTTCCTTGGTTTCTTAGTTGAAGCTCCTGAGCATGTCCAATTTTGTTCACCGCGATTTCCAGTTTATTAAGGCCTAGACATGTAGGAGAGGCAGTAGAGAGTACACAGATATCATCGGCATATTGAGCCAATTCGCAGGTATTATCTTCTTTAATTAATCTTTCTAGTTCTTGCACGTCAATTGTGTATAATAGAGGACTCAAAACACTTCCTTGCGGCAGACCTCTAAATGACCATCGAGTTTCGTCGATTTCTCCAAATTGAAATGATAAAGATCTTCTGGAAACGAGATTATATATAAATGCATTTAGATTTTCTGGTATACCAAGATTTTTAAGCTTGTCAATTAAAATGTCAGCAAGTAAGCCGCTTTAATGTCCAGAAAAGCTGCACATGTAGCTTTGTCTTCTTTAAATGACCGCAAAATCGTCGTACTAAGGATCCCAATATTATCCATACAAGACTTGCCCTTTCTGAAGCCATACTGTGATTTAGGAAGTTTGTTATGGTGTTCTAACCACCACATTAATCTGTTATTTAACATCTTTTCCATAACCTTGCTTAAACAAGGAGCTAGAGAGATGGGTCTTAGCTTATTTTTATCCTCTTTGGGAATAAAAAAAATTGAATACCTCCTCCAATCTTCAGGGAATTCTTGAGAAGCGTAAATTTCGTTGTAAATATTTAATAGCAAATTTTTACCTTCTTGGGAAAGCATAGTTATAATTTTGTAATCTATTCCGTCCAATCCTGGACTGGAACGAATATTTAAATTTTCAATTGCAAAAGCTAGCTCCTCCTCATCAAAGGGTAAATCGAGGAAAGCATCGCCGTCTGCGTTCACAAAACTCGGTTTTTTCGTAGACACCCAGGGTGGGCAGAGATCATCAACCATTTTTTTCCCGTTTACAGTCAACGCTCTTTGTATTTGACTCGCCCGTACAGGACCATTCTCTGTATTTGACTCGTCCTTGTCCATAAGAGCTGTGTAAAATCGTCAAATACAGAGGAAGAATGTGGTCAAATACAGAGAGGTCCAATACAGAGAGCGTCGACTGTAAAAACTTTTCATCATTATATTCGTTGGAGGTTTCTTGATAGTTCCATCTGTTTCGAAAAGCTTTGATCTTTTTCCAGATATATGATGGATTAGTATGCTTATTCAAACCCTCGCAAAAATTACGAAAGCTCTCCTTCTTGATTCTCTTCAATCCTCTACTTACTTCTGCCCCTGCTTTTTTGTATACAAGAAAATTTTCATAGCTAAACTCTTCTTTAAACTTTTTAAGGCAATTCTTTCGGTGTTGAATTAGCTCTTCACGCTCTTCATTCCACCATGGGCAAGGCGCTGCTCGTATTTTTACGGGAGCTCTATTCATGCGGTTATTACCTGACCTTTTAGGAGTTGCTTGGTCAAGACAATCTTCAATGATCGCTGTGAAGGTAGAATATTTGATCTTGATGTCCATTGGCTCTCACAGTTCTGGTTGTTGAGACAGCAGATGAGTCATTGTCTTGCGAAATTCATAGAAATCTGTCTTTTTGTTGTATAGTTTCCTCCTTTTAGAAATCATAGACTCACGCTCACCTTGTGCATGTACACCCCAATCAATGAAAATAGGCGAATGATCACTACCCCAGGAATCTTCTCCGATCTTCCAGTGAGTCTGTAGTGCTAAGCTTTCATCAGAGATTGTTAGATCTATGGAAGAGCTAGAACCATAACTTGAACTGAGGAAAGTGGACGATCCACTATTTAAACAAACCAGATCATTAGATTCAATACTTGCAGCTATGTTCCTACCTACTTCACATATTTGCACATCCCCCCATAGATCATGGTGTGCGTTGAAATCACCCGAAATTATTTTTCTTGCTTTAAACTGCTTGAAGAAATCCTCCCATTCTTGAACACTTACTCTGACATTACCTTTTGGAGGACGGTAACACGAGACGATAGTCATTGGGTCATCACACAAGGTTATTTCTATTGCGCAAACCTCCATTTTACTTTGACAGTAATATAAATCATGAACTATTCTATATCTCAGAGAACTACGAATCAGTATCGCTACACCACCTCCATTCTGGTCCCTTCGATCCTTCCTGACCACGTCAAAACCTTTCAAGTACAGTACATCTTTAGGCTTAAGCCAAGTTTCTGAAACAATGAAAATATCTACATTAGCCGAGTTAAACTCTAATTCAGGTAATTTATTCTTAATACTACGTGCATTCCATTGTATGATTCTTAAACTGGATACTTTTCTGCTCCTATCCATGATGAAAATCACAGTGAAGCTTTATCACGTGCCTAATTCTTGATAGCAGCAAGTTGACATTTGGAACATTTGTTAGTACTTTTACCAAATCAATGAGGCAATTAACAACCGTATCTGGTACATTACTCTCTCTTCTGTTACTGTCTTCTATGCTGGAAATTGACCCAGGAACCTGATTTATTTCCTCATCTGGATGCCCTCTCTTTGGTTTTTTATTCTTCCGACCGATCTCTGTCCATTCTGACTGTAATTGATTGCTCATTACTGGCTCTGTATCGACCAGTACTTCTCCAAGTCTTTTTCGTAGTGGAGGAAACTCCTTTTGTGACGTTTCAATACTCTTGTTTGTCTTTATCACCCGATTGCTTGGAGTTTCCATTGATTTCTTAGCTTCATAGTATGAGATGTTGTCCTTTGCCATGACCTTATTTATCATTTCAGCCTTCCGCTTCTTCTGGCAGTCCTTGGCAAATACTGAGTGGTCTCCCCCACAATTTAAGCACTTGCTTGCCAGTTCACAGGGATGATCCTTCTGCTTTGGGTGATCGCCACCACATTTGAGACACCTTTCTTCTTTTGTACACTTGGTACTAATGTGGTTAAGACCCCCGCATTTATAGCAGATTTTAACTATTGGCATATATGGAGATACTCTAAGTGACACACCCATGATTTTCACCCGATCAGGCAGAGACTGTCCCAAGAATTCTATGCATAAAGCTCCTGAATCGATCCATTCAGGTTTGTCACCTCGCGGTAGTTGAAGACCTGATTTATCTGCTCTATTCCTCTTTTTCAGCCGATAGACAGAGCCGATATTTGTTAAAGTGTTCTCTCCCAGAAGCATTTCCTTTATTTCCTCGACGGATATGTCATCAGGGATCCCATGAATTACTCCTTTACGAGAGAGCACCGCTTTGGGTATGAACACCTTCAATCCTTCCGATTTCAGATCATATTGTAAACATTGGTTTGCCTCTTCTCTTGTCTCGAACAACACATTCATTGTGTCCTTTTTGCTTACCACAATATCAGCAAATTTGATCTTAGCTTTGAAAAGAATCCTCGCGATGCTCAATTTACTTAAATTGAGGGTATTTGATCCTTCTACCGGGCATATCAGCGTGAAAAAGGGACCTCTGTAGTCCTCTTCATATCTCTGAGGACCAGCTTCGGGGAAACCATCCTCAGTCATTTCAATTTCCGAGGTGCTACTGGTGTCGTCCTGAAGTAGATCATCTTGCTTTGCCAGAGGGGTTTTCTCTCGACCTCCCATCCGCGCTATGACCTTTTTATTATTTTTTTTTGTTTTTTTCAGTGTGACTCCGATTGCCTTATCCTCTTTTCTACTTCTTTTACTGTTGTGTAGTAAATACTCCGTGAATTTAATTTCTTTTCTACCCTGTCTTTGTTCTTCAACAAACTTTCTAATCACATCCTCAGAAATCTTACTGATGTTGACCTTACTCTGAGGGATCGGGCCCCCAGCCACGTGTCTGCTATGACTTTTTGAGGTTAGACCCTCACAGGTCGTGCCTCTGGGACTTTTTGTTTTTTGCGGACCCACCTTTGTAACAAATTTTTTAACTGTACAGTGACAAGGATCCACCACTGCTGTTTTCCGGTGATTTTCAATCTCAAATTCACAGAATATTCAAATCAGAGTAAAAAAGATAAAAACCATCACCACTCGGATCCCATTTCTTTCATCTTACTGATTTATATTTTTTTTTACATTTTTAAAACCGCGCGACTATACTACTGCCATCTTGTAATTAATATAGTACTAACAGTGCCACACACAAGTTTATACACTGACGGTAGCTCCACTTGCTCTAAACTAGTCTCCTGCAACTGCTAGTGACTTGTGAATTGTCAATTTTCTAAGATAACAATTGTTTTTTATCGCATTTATTGATAATTAATATCTGATCAATTAATAAAAAGTTAAACTATGAAGATGAATATCACTTCAGCAGGTAAATTTATTATTTTTCAAGAAAATTTAAATGTTTTTGTTATATTGAACCATGAATTGCATGTCATGGCCGCCATAACCTCATCTGCAATGTATTAATATTACCGAAATAAAATTTACAAAATAGAAATGATAAACGATTTAAAAAAAAAAAACACATTGTACTTTCTTGATTTAAAAAAATAATTATCAAACAATTTTCATAAAAATTTTTGAAAATTCTATTATTTCATTTATACACACTCCAAAAAATATTAACAAATGAATTTTTTTAGCTGGAATAATCTCCTTATTAGAGGAGCCAATGCCGGAGTTAAAAGTCTTTGCTCTGAAAAAGCTAGACATGATTGTTGATGAGTTCTGGCCTGAAATATCTGAAGCCATCGAAAAAATGTAAGTGACATTGTCTCAACAATAACTTATTTGTTGAAAGAAAAAAAAAGTTTAAATCTATTATTTGACATCTGACAATTTTTGACATTTAGAACAAATCAATTGTGATTAAAAAACTATTTTTAAATGTTTGCATTGAAAATTTTATTTTCATTTTCTATGAAAATTAAATTAGCAGAAATTTGATCATTTTTAAAATTTTTATAAAAAATAAATTATGACAAAAAAAATTGAAAAAAAAAAATTGACATGATGAAATTTTAAAAAATTAAAAATGCAATTTTTTAAAAATAATTTTTTGGAGCAAATTCGCTTGTTAAAGAAAATTAAAAAATTGTCAAGTGACAGCTAAATTTAATATCATTCATTTTCTACATGTGAAATTTTTCAGTAAACTTTTTTATAATAATTAAACTACTATAATGATTTTAAAAATTATTACATGTTTCTTAATTTCATTATCATTAAATAATAAAGATTAAAAAAACAATTACAGTGAAATTCTCCATGAGGATAAGACATTCAATCAGCACGAGCTGGCAGCGTTGGTGGCCAGCAAAGTGTACTACCACCTAGGAAGCTTCGAAGATTCGCTGACGTACGCTCTGGGAGCTGGAGAGCTGTTCGACGTAAACGCACGGAATGAGTACGTTGACACTACTATTGCGAAATGCATAGACTTCTACACTCAGCAGCGTCAACTGGAGGCTGAAGGAAAGCTGCCAGCTGGTGCGAAGGCCATTGATCCTCGATTGGAAGGAATCGTTAACCGAATGTTCCAGCGGTGCTTAGACGACGGTCAATTCAGGCAAGCCTTGGGTCTGGCTTTGGAGACCCGTCGCATGGACATCTTCGAGGCCGCAATAATGCAGTCCGACGACGTCCAGGGGATGCTTTCCTACGCGTTCCAGGTGGCGATGAGCCTGATTCAGAATCGTGGATTCCGCAATACAGTTCTGCGTTGCCTGGTGAACCTCTATCGTAATTTAGGGACGCCAGACTATGTCAACATGTGCCAGTGCTTGATATTCCTGGACGACCCTCTGGCAGTCGCTGAGCTTTTGGACAGACTAAGCAGAGGAACGCAGGAGTGCGTGCTGATGGCCTACCAGATTGCCTTCGACCTCTACGAGTCAGCGACTCAGCAATTTTTAGGACGAGTTCTGCAAGCGCTGAGAGCCACCGCACCTATTCCCAGTGCCTTGATGGTGAAGCCCATCGTGAAGCCTGCCAAAGCTGCGGAGACACCTGCTGCAAATTCTGAGGCTTCTACCTCGGAAACCACTGCCGCTCCAGTAGAAGAAACTCCCGTTGAAGAAAAGACTGAGAGAAGTGTCGAGAGTCTGACCAAAGAAGAGCGCGAGCAGCAAGAGCGCGTTGATGCGCTGTCCAGCATTCTTGGAGGAGAGGTTTCCATCGACTTGCACTTGCAGTTTTTGATAAGAAGCAACCACACGGATATGCTGATTCTCAAGAACACCAAGGATGCGATCAGAGTCTCTATCTGTCACACTGCTACGGTTATTGCCAACGCTTTCATGCACTCCGGAACCACCAGCGACCAGTTCTTAAGGGACAACCTTGACTGGCTGGCCAGAGCTACAAACTGGGCTAAGCTCACTGCTACCGCTTCTCTTGGAGTGATTCATCGTGGGCATGAACAAGAAGCTCTTGCTCTGATGCAATCCTACTTACCTAGAGACCAAGGAGCTGGAGCTGGATACTCTGAGGGTGGTGGTCTCTATGCGCTGGGACTTATTCATGCGAATCATGGAGCTACTATTACTGATTATTTGCTGGGACAGCTGAAAGATGCTCAGAATGAGGTAATCATTTTTTTTTAATTATTAAATTGCGACAGGTACTTTAATCAATACTATAACTTTTTTTAATTAATCTAGTCTTTACGGAAAAAAGTAAACTGTAATAAATAGTAGTCGATTTATAATAAGTAATGAACTAATGATCAACTGGAAAAAATTACCATTTCAAACAGTAAAATCGTGATTTTAACAATCACTTTAGAATATTTATCATTTAAATGCTACAACTTATTCTTTACATGGAAGAAAATGCTATTTCAAACAGTAATACTCGCTATGTGAATGTCGAAAATGTTAAAGTATAATAATTAAGAATTGTGACTTTGATATTTGTCATTTCGTACCTAAAAAATGATTGCATGATATGTAAAAAATATAAACTACAGTTAATAAATTTCTATACAAGCAACGTCAATATTTACAAAGTAAAATGGTAAATTTTAAAAGCAACGCTAAAAATCAAACTATAATTATTGATTTGCTTGGACTGGTAAAATATATATTTTAAGAGTAAAATTTTTACTGTTTCAAATTTTAAATTCTCCGAGTGTGAGATCTTCCTCTTCTCCTCATAGTATAAACTAAATATTGAAACGGCAATTTTTACTGTTTGAAAATGTAATTTTTTAAGATGAGAGAGTCGTTATTTACTATAGTGACAGCTACTAATCACATTTTCGATATTAAATTATAAATTGTGCCTTTTACACTTACTACATTAAGTTTTGTAATATTTACATTTGTGCCACCCCGATGTCTGCTGTACTGTTTGAAACTATAAAAATTGACCGAAATCTGAGTGAATTTTACAGTTTACTTTTTTCCGTGTTGTAATTAAATAACTTTAATCATATATTCAATGATATATCAATATTGTGATAATTAAAAAAAGAATTAATTATAATTATTTTTGTTGAATTAAAATAACAATGATTGATGAATATATACTTGTTGACAGACTACAATGACGAAGTTTGGATAAAATTTTTGTTTATTGATCTTTGATATTTTAATTTAATTTGATATATCAATTCTATATTTATAATTAATCTCTTGTTTAATATTTACTAAAATAATAATAATATTTCAGATGGTTCGTCACGGAGGATGTTTAGGATTAGGTCTAGCAGCAATGGGGTCACACAGACAGGACGTTTACGAACAATTGAAGTTTAATTTATACCAGGACGACGCAGTAACCGGAGAAGCCGCAGGTATCTCAATGGGAATGGTTATGCTTGGGTCTAAATCCACTCAAGCTATCGAAGACATGGTTGCTGTAAGTTATTAATATTAATCCTTCACAGAAATCTAATTAATATAACATCAAGTATAAATCAGGCATTTCACAACGCAAATACAAATTTTTATTAAGTTGATATAAAATCTCAAATACCTTGTTGAATATTAATCATTTAATATCAACTCTCGAGTTACATTTTTCATTTCAAATTTGCATAATTAAATTCAATCAATAGATGAAGAAAAGAGCCAGTAAAACTTTGAATCAAGCTATTTAATCACAATGTCCTGGAGTTATTAAGAGTATGTAAGAATAAATGAGGTACAAATTGCCTCTGTTGTACCGATAGCTTTTGCAGTTGTTGGCTGTAAAAAAAGTAACCTGAGTACAAACGATTATTACCGTATTTCATGCTTTTCATTTTATTCTTTCACGTTTATTGTCTGCATTACAATGGTTAATTGTCTGATAATTGGTTTTTAAAAATTCTAATAAAGTTCTCTTATTTATTTTTTTCTCTTTTAAGTTGATATTTATGAATATAAATATTTTTTTTTTATAAAAACGATGGTAAAATTAATAAAAGATATTTTATTTATTTAAAGCTTTTAAAACTAATATTTTTTTAACATTATTTTTGACTAAAATTTTTTTTTTTAAATCTTGTACTAAAAATTAATGAATTTTTTTTTTTTTTTTTTTTTTTTTTAGTACGCTCAAGAAACTCAGCACGAAAAAATCCTCCGTGGACTGGCAGTAGGTATTGCCTTTACAATGTATGGTCGGCTAGAAGAAGCGGATCCCCTTGTAACGTCACTTTGCGCTGACAAGGATCCAATTCTCCGGCGAAGTGGAATGTACACTCTGGCGATGGCTTACTGTGGAACTGGCAACAATCAGGCGATCCGTAAACTTCTTCACGTAGCTGTACGTTAAATATTTACCCTTAAATAGTTTTTATTTTCTCTCCTCTCTGATACTCAGTAGAGTGTAATAGAAAATAAAGTCAAACAATAATAAATCTTTAATCGTTCTAGGTCTCGGATGTTAACGACGATGTTCGTCGGGCAGCGGTTACTGGCCTCGGTTTTCTGCTCTTTCGGTGAGTTTCTTTAAATATCTATTAAAATTTTAAAAATTGAAACACTGCGTGTTAATTACTGAGGAGCGGAAGTTAGCCTTCAGGATGGGTAATTTAAAAAAGTAAATAATGAAATTTAATAAACGATGCTGATGGTATTAATGCGGCAATCTGTGTCGCATAATAACTTCCCCGTTGCAAAAGGCGTGCACATAATATAATATTGTGTAAGCTAGGTTTTAATGAGATAAGATCTCGTCAAGCTTTATATTATTATTTGTACGTGTAAGAAGGCACACCGAGGAAGGAACAAGATCTAGGTGCCTGGCTAAGAGATCTAGCTTCGCAGAGTTTTAATCAACACTTTAATTGAAGGATGAATGTAAACTAGGGGGTAAAATTCTATTTAAATAGTCAGTAAACGCCACCGGGCGAATGTAATCTACCTTTCGTGACTCGTATCGAGTTTCTCTTAAATTGAATATCTATCCTATCCTGGTTTAAACTATCTATATCGAAATTACTTACCACTAACAGATTACACATTATTCTATTCTTTGTAGTAATTATTTACTTTTGATCTTAACTTCTTTGTTTTTTTTTTATAAATATTAAAATTTATTTTTTTTAAATTGACGCTTAACGCTAAAAAAATTTTCTATTTATTCATTGGCAATTTTGATAATTATACAATTAAATAATTAGCTTCATTTATTTTCACTAAAAAATAGAAAAATTTAATTTTTTTTTATCTTTCACTCTTGGGTGGATTTTTATATTTTTAACATGACTCTAAGTTAATAACATAATAGAATAAATTATATTTATAAATCTTTTTTTATCAGAAACTTGTTGATCGATTTGTTTTTATTGTAACACAAAAAATAATTCACAAGATTCAAGTTCTGAGGTTTTATTAAAACTTTTTCAGTGCTGAATAATTTAATAAATTTTCGCGTGAATTCTGTCAGTGGAAAGTAATTTTTCTAGTTGCTGTAAGAGCAAGCATTGTGTTGAATAGAAAAATTTATTGGAATGAATATTTTACTTTATACTATATTGAATAAATTCGAATAATGCAGCGAAAAATAGTTATGAATAAAAAAATTTTTTTTATACTATAAAATTTAATAATGAATATAGCTACAGAAATAATTGTCATGACAATAATTGGTATTATCATTAAAAATTGTAGGTCAATCATCAGAAAATATCGATCGGTGTGAATTCGTGGAATAATAATTATCTTTCTTTCTTTCTTTCTTATTTTTTAACAAAACTACACATACATTTAACATTTTAATCAAAAGCCGCCGACATTACTCGTTATTTCTCTTTGTTCACGTTCGTCGGGCATATTATGACAGAGTCTTGAATGACAAAAGAGTTTCCGTTTTAACAGACTCGTTCATAAACCTTTTTTCGTAATTTTTATCTTTATATTACTTATTTTTGGAGAAAATAATCCGCGCGAATTTTTCCGCGGTTCCAGCTGTCCCTTCTTCCATGTATTGTCAAAAAAAAAAAAATTAACGTTAAATTTTCCATTGTAATCCTCGTAGAATAAAACAAAGAAACAAAACGGTGAAAAATGTTTTACTCGCGGACACGCAAATAGAAATGAACCAAAACAAGTAAAAAAAACAAAAAAATAAAATAAATATTAAACAAATAAAATCTGGATTTATAAATGAATAAAAAGAATGAGGAACTGGGTAAATAAAGAAAAACACAACATTTTTTACCGTGTTTTTATTTCTACCGCATATACATTTATGTCTCACTAGAATATATTTCGTAGAGTTTAAAATTTAATATAACCCGAGGGAAGTATATATCATACAATTTAGACATATGTATATTTGCGTATATACCCCGTAAAGGTATCGCGATTCATGAAAAATAGATTCAAGATCCTTTTCAACAACTGTTGATATGGAAAAAAAAAAAAAAAAAAAAAAAAAGAAATAGAAAAGAAAAATAGTTAAATAAATTTTATTTTTTGAATACTTTATTCTGAAGGAAATCAAACGAGAAAAAAATTTATATGCGCTCTGAAATTATTTTTCCGTTTTAAAAACTTATTCATATTTTACTTGAGCTTTTCTACTCGTGACATTCATATCGTTTAATATTGCGCTTTCATTTTTATCTTGTTTGATGACAGTAACCGCATTTTCTCTTATAAATATCTAACAAATAAAATATTAAATACCCCATTTTACCTTGAAAAATATTTAATATTATTTTTATTAAATTTTTTATTCTAATGAGCTGGAATTATTAATCTAATACTTTAACACGCTAATTATAAAAACACTTATTACTAAATTAACTTACTCATTAATAACACCGGCCCACAAAAAAAAAAAGTGCTCTGTACTTTTGACCGGACCTATCTTTATGTATTTCGACGCGCTGAATCCGAATCTGAAGTCAGATTTGCCCATACACTCTCAAAATTTTGAGTAAAATGCAAAAAACCCAAAAAAAAGGCAAAAAATTGCGAAAAACTGCAGTCACAGCAATGAAAAAATTTTTTTGGACCTAGATCACGTATGATTTTTATGTATTTCAATTCACAGAATCTGAATCTAAACGTTTACTAGCTCCTTGAGCCGTAAAAATTTGAAAAAATTGCAAGAAACTAAAAAAAAATTGCAAGAAATAATGAAAACCAATGAATTTTCGTTATCGTTGTTGAAAAATTTTCGGAACTCTTTCTCCCTATCACGATAAATATAAGCTGATGTTCCTTTAGTAAATAAATTTTTTTTTTTCAAGACGGCTGCTAAATGTTCAGATCCCTCTTTGGATTGTCCTATATCGCGCACAAGGTCATTTAATTCTAGTTGATCAAAGGTTTCAGGGTCTTTATTTTGACCAACATCGGGCAAGTATTCTTCGTCCTCAGAACTGTTTTCTCCATAGACGTCGTCAACATGCATTCCTTCTTCGCTCTTATCCATCGGCTCAAGAGTAGCAGTTTCTTGAGGTTCGACATAAGCGAAGAACAGCTTAAAATCAGAAAGATAGTTCCTTATCTTCGCATGGTTTTTAAAAAGATTTTTCGATAGAAATAAATTTAATCAAGTTCAATCAATATTTTGCTGGATGCTAAAAAAATAAATACCAGAAGAAAACAGAAAAGGTAAGAGGGGAACCCTCTGCGTAGCTCATTTGAAGCTAAAAAGTTCGATACAAACAAAGGACAGTCCGAAATTCAAAAACATGGTTCTGTACTTTCTCCTTACATGCTATTTTTTACAAATTTTAAAATTTTGTCAGTTTTTCAATTCTAAGATCATATCCTATCCATGAAAATACACCTAAGTCATTAATGATCGTGTTTAATAGATTTTTTCTCATATTTATAACTGCAATTTTCTCGATTTTTTTTATTTTTTGAGATTTTATTAAATTTTAAAACATCAATGGGGCAAAAAAACTTCAGATTCGAATTCAGTGGAACAAAGTACATAAAAATCATACTCAATATGAATTCAAAAAATTTTTTTAATCTCGATAATTTCGATTTTTCAAATTTTGATGGCTCAAGGAGCTAGTAAACGTTTAGATTCAGATTCTGTGAATTGAAATACATAAAAATCATACGTGATCTAGGTCCAAAAAAATTTTTTCATTGCTGTGACTGCAGTTTTTCGCAATTTTTTTTGGGTTTTTTGCATTTTACTCAAAATTTTGAGGGTGTATGGGCAAATCTGACTTCAGATTCGATTTCAGCGCGTCGAAATACATAAAGATAGGTAGGTCCGGTCAAAAGTACAGAGCACTTTTTTTTTTTGTGGGCCGGTGTAATGATAACAATAATTTATAATAAAAATAAAAGTTTCGGGTAATTTAATTAATGGGCCAAGTAATTTTATAACCGAGAAAAAAAAAGCTCTAAGTATCAAAAATCCAAAGTTCGACCCTTTGAGATTTTAACGAACAACTGTTTAAGTTTTTAAATCCCGAAATACTTTTATTTTTCTTTCAAGCAAAACGATAACTGTTTAAGCATATTACACCCATCACGCGACAAAGTTATTGCGAGTTTTTTTTTTGCTGACGGTTTCTTTGGCGCCACTCTTTGTATCGAGTGATAAATTGATAGGGAAAATTCACATTTACAAAGAGATTAATAATAGTAAACATGAATTACAGTTTTCTTTCTATTTTTTTTATATTGCTACGTAATAAATTATTATTATTCTTATTATTTTTTTTTATACTTGTAAAATATTCATAGAATTATTTATATATTTATAAAACAAGTTACTTATATTCCTTCTTTATAAAAAAATCATAAAACTTGCAATTGAAATTACAAGAGCATTAATATTTCTTTATATTTATATTAAGCATTAATAATCCGAGAAACTTTAAGGAAATCCAAGTACCCTGATAGTGTAAAGAATGTCTAAAAAAAAAAATAATGCGTAGAAATACTTTTGTTTTGCATCTTAAAATTAGTTAATAACATTTTTGAGGAAATTTCCGAAAAATTTACGCATTAAATAATTATTAACATTTAATAATTATTTAATTGACTAAAAAAAATATAGCACTCTGAATTACCGGTAAACACTTGACAACACCACAACAGTTCCCTAACCTTGAAATTTATTTGTTTGTAAACATGTCTCAGATAAACCAGCATAATTTGCGAGCGCATTTTGGAAAATTTTCTACACGTTTTATTAAAACTACTAAAAAAAGAACATACGAGGCACTATATAATAAATCTAAAGTTCACTAACAAAGTTCGACGGATTGGGGTCGAAGAATAGTTGAAATAAGTACACTTGCCAAAGAATTGTGGTGTTTTAAATGTGACATTCCCTTATCTCTTAAAAATATTCAGAGTGAAAAACAGTTTTGTTTATCAAATATTTTTTGCATTAAATTGCGTAAAAATGTATGTTTTTTTTATAAAGAAATATATAATTTTATTTATGTAATCCTGTTAATTAAATTATATTCCTTACTCATCGATTAAATGATTTTCAACTTTTAATTGTAAGGGCCAGTTTTTTAATCCAAGATAAAATTTTATCCGAGATAAAAGTACTGCGAATATAATAATAAAAATAAATAATTCAGCACAGTGATATTGCATACGAGTAGTTCTCCCTGAATCAGTCACTTATTTTTAATTAAAATAAACATTAGCCGCATGTCACAGAAATATTAATCTCCAACTGTGACAACTTGCTGATTGTAAATAAATAAAATAATAATTAGAAATACGGATGACCCTGAAGGCCATTCCTGCAACTTTCCGCTAATTCCATATCTAAGTGCTTGAAATTGCACTTGTAACGTTATCGAGCTCTTCGAGCTTCAAATTACAATTTATGTGTTATTTTGAGCTCTCCGAGCTCAGAGCGGTCGCTGTTCTATGCTTTTGAGCTCTTCGAGCTCATATCTTGCGTTTGACATATCTATTATTAATCTATAATTATGTTAATGAATTTAAAATAATTTAATGACACTGAAGTTAGCAGACGTCTAAAAATTTTTGATTTTTTTTTATTAATTAAATTACAACTAAAAAGATTTTTAAAAAATTGCACTTATAGTTTTTTAAGTTTTTTACATGTGACAATTTTTTTTTAAGTTTTTTTAATTAAAATTTTTTTAATAAAAAATTTCTAAAAATTTTGAAATGTCGGCTAACTTTATTTTCATATAATTTAAATGACACAATAAGAGGTTATTATTATTTTTATGATAAATTTATTTTTTATTTAAATAAATGACCAAATTCATGGAGAACTAACTGAGAGCAATATCACGTCGCTAAATTATTTATTTATTTTTTTTTTTTATTATATTGACAGTACTTTTATCTCGGATAAAATTTTATCTCGGATTGAAAAACTGGCCCTAAGTATCTTTGTATTTTTAACTTACTTTATTAAAAAAAATATGTTTACTGTCTAACTAAAATGACTAAGATTTTCTAGCATTTAAAAAATCGCGGTTACTTATGCGCCGGGTAACTGCGCAAGCGGTGTTGCCAAGTCAAATACAAGAATTTAAAAAACGGAAGTTCCTTGTGATTTTTCATAAAAAATATAAAATATCTCCGTAAAACGTTCGGAAATCTAAAAGTCCCTATTATGAGACGATGTCCCCATTTATGATACACTACATAAAAATACTATTTTATAAAAACAAACACACCTCTAGCATACCAAAAATATAATAAATATTTCAATTCACATATTTCAAAAGCAATTTTCGACTTTTGCTCTTAATTAATTCCATACTGTTTTTAAAAAATATTTATTAAAGTGCGAGGTTTGTTATCTGTGCTCAAAGCCGCGACCGAGAATAGTAAAACGGCAACGGCTACCTAGTTTCTTATATTAGTTTAATTTCATTCTCTTCTACTTTTATGTTAAATTGTATATCAATTGAAAGCTGATGAGTCATAGACTTTATTTCTATACATATTTATGCGTTTTTTTTATTACAATATTTTAAATCTGAGTGTCTCACAATACCTACACTTATAAACGTGAATGCCCCGGTTTATGAGACACTTTACTAGGTGTACCATGTAACACGGACATGTGTATTTCGGCTTGTTCCGATTAAGTGAGACAGTGTACATTTATAAGATTTTATATTGTTAATATGTTATATTAATTATAAAAATAGTGCAATTATATGTCATAAAATATTGGCTGTTATTAAAACCTCAAATATTTTTCTAAAAGTAAGTATTTTTAGTCAAATAGCTTTAGATTATGAACCTAACCTCAAATCATAACATTGAATAACTTTGTCAACAAGTTTTTCTGTTTTTTTAATTAAATGTTTTGGATAAATTTATAATATTTTGTTGTATATTGACTCTAAAAGTATATTATTTATTTCAGGCTAAGTAAAAAGTAATTTATAATAAAAGCTGAGATAATGAGGGATAAACAAAATCCTAAAGAGACAAAAACTCAATCATCA